>NC_135497.1:312713866-312780998 GCF_052857255.1 Amblyomma americanum | reverse complement strand
AACGGCTCGGCCAACGAAACAAAATCACGCCCAAGGTTTCTGCCGTAGTGCGTCTCGCGAAGTAGCCAGCCATAGCCGGGAAAGGAGAAAAGCACGCGGTGAGCGAGAGAGATCTGGCTTCCAGAGGCTAACAAACGATACAGCATTTTCACACTCCTTAAATCGACACTTTTGCTCTTTGCTTGGTCCGCCACGGCCGCAGCGTTCCGGGCTGCATCCACGTGCAGAAGAATGCTGCGCGCCAGGTTTCGGAGCACGGCAGCAGCCGGGGGGTGGAAAGGAGGGGGGGGGGGGGGGGGGGGCACCGGAGCGTTTCGCCGAATCGAGTCGGCCGCAGAGGCGGACATGGCAGTCGCGTCGTTACAGAGACGCCTTCGCTTTTGCTGCTGCTTTTTTTTTCTTTTTCAACTTCCCTCCGGACGACTAAATAACATCGCCAAAAAAAATGCACATAAAGCAATGTACCGTAAGCACTGTTTCGTTGCGTGTCTTTATGACGCCATGCGTAAGGCAAGGCAGGATCCGGCTTCGCCACAGCCGCGTTGCACGGACGTTACCGGCGCTTTTCTCAACGCGGCCAACATTCTGGCACGGCGCGCCATCGTGAATGGAGGGCGCGCCGTGCGCGGCTGCTGGCGCCACCGCTGCGTTTCGGGAGCAGCCATCGCTAGGTACGCGCAATTTCAGCGCTGGCCATCGGATTCGCATGTAGAGTCTGCCGAAAATATGCAGCCCAAGTGGTCTGCTTACAAGCCCTGCGGTGGGGCTCTTTAGCGCATCTGACAGTGCTAAGCTTGGCAGGGCAGAGGACGTAAGTTCCTCCCGCCTTTGTGATATTATGGACCCCAGCAGTATGCGAGAGGAGCCGCGCTGCATGGCTCAGAGGTCTACCTTGGCCTGTACACTTTTGACAAAGACTGCACTCCAACGCACTGGCAACCGCGCATGCTTGACCTGAACGCCTCACCAGTGTCCGAATGTTAACACATTTTGCATTTCGTTACTTCTCAAAACCCGGCCGCGGCGCCTGCATTTCGATGGAAGCGAAATGGAAAAGGAAGCCGGAATGCTGTGCGATGTCAGTGCAAGTTGAAGAAACCCAGATGATCTAAATTAATACGCAGCAATTCACTACAGTGTATTTTGAGGCGCAAGTCTGTCTTCGGGACGACAGTGAAGCACTAATTTAAGACTTCAACCACATCACGTGATACTGAACGCAGTGGACTGCTTAAAGCAAAAAAAAAATAAACATCAGTCGCACACAGCAAGAGCATGATACAAAACAAAATGTGAAGGTCAATAGAAGTTCAACATTGAAAAACATGGAAGTTCAAGCTACATTTCAAAAGAACAAAGGAAATTTCACGAGTGCCACGTTGTGAAAAGGGTGCGCAGAGTTTTAAGCGTATCGTTCCAAAGGTGATGCAGTTGATCAGCTTTCCAATGTTACTAGCAGCGAAGCCTGCTTGGAGAAATCGAACACGGGGACAACCACAGAGCCTCCTCGTGATTCGATTGGGCGACTGCGGCATTTTCGGAGAAGGGGTGGAGAATATGCCCGTGCCACTAAAGTAGCGAAAGTCAACAAGAGCCACAGCAGAGTACCACTTTGTCGCGAAGTGCGTGCCAGCTGCGTCGCGAGAACCCCTACTTGTGTCGTGAGTAGCCGACGGAGGCACCTCACACAGAGAGAAAACCTACCCGCGTAGCAACTCTCCAGTTCTACGAGCAGGTGTCCGCAGTTGCTCCCACGGTCCAACACCTACGCTTACACTCCTGTCCCCCACATATGCAGGCAGGAAAAAAAAAAAAAAAAACTGCGCGACCGAGCTCCCTAGGCAATAGCGGCCGTCGGTCCCGCACCAAAAACCTGTCACTTCTCCGGTGTGCGACAGTATGTAAAACGTAGATTCGACGTCGGTCGCAAAGTGGGGAACGGTGATCCACCCACCCGGCGCGTTTCTTCTTTCTCGCACAAGACGAGCGTCTCCCGTCGGCGCCGGTTTAGGAACGACCTTGGCGGGTGTAAAAATGGTCGTCTAAATGCAGCGCTTTGGCAGTGCACCCCGGCGCTGTTCACCGGCTGCCAAGTCGGCTGACCTGGCTTTCTCGCTCGGGCGAAACACCTGCCGCCAGACGTCAAGGTATGGGGGGGGGGAGAGCAGCACTGCTCGCGGAGACCGACAGGGCTTCCTAGCCAGGACAACAGCGAAACAAGAGTTCTTCCTTTCTCGTCAGCCTGCACGATCGCATGGCGGCATACCTCATCAGGGATCGCAGCCTTTTCTTTTTCATATTACAATTACTACCTACAAAGCCACCTACGGCAAAAGATAGGTTGCAATAAGTTTGTTCGTGGGGACCTTTCCGGCGGCGTTCATCGGAACGGGTAAAACTATCACGAAAGGACACGCGCCTTGTGCAAAAACAGCACGTTGCTATCAGTAAACCCCAATGGCCATATTTGTTTCCATGCAACTATTTTGTTCACAGGTAATGCTGTCTACCCAGGTGGTAATGCAACGAAAACTGCGCCTGGACTAGAGGTCAAGGCACTGTTTATTCATCAGAACAGCTTATGGCCAGTTATCCACGGCTCGCTCTCGCACAGGTGTGTGGATAGTTCTAGACTTTGCTGCCTGGTCCCCATCGCTGTAAACGGGGTGGAGAGCAGCAAACATTGCGCAGATATTGCAGCAGTCGTTTATTATGCTTCGCTATCTGTAGACGAGTCCGCCACTACGCAATTAGGTTTACACACGCGCGACATGTCCCTGCTAAGTGGGACAGGTGGAAACTTATTTCAGTGCATCAACTTTATAAATGAACCCTGTCCAACTTGGATTACATTTCTGCAACGCGACGGTTTAAGCTGCCGCAAACAATTTTCACAATTACAGCTCCGCAGAACAGGTTACATCAATGAAACCGGCTGACCAGTTCTTCAACCCTCAAGGAACTTCAGCCTACATATGGACGGACGGAGACGTTAATCACAGGCAATAAAGCTGACAAGAGAATAAAATCTTTTAATGACAAACGACAACTGTGGCCGCATGCTCGCTACCTGAGCGCAACATCGAGTGCGAACTGGCAAGGACCCCACGCTTGATGTGCGCATGCAGCGTTAAGTGAGATGCATATACGGCCGCGTTCCCATGCAGACATGAGCGACCAGATGTTCACGTCACATGCCAGTTGGACATGCACGCACAAACAGATGCGTCCGAAGCATGACAGCGTCTCTGAAAGGTCAAGCACTTACGGTAGGAACATTTCTCACAGCACGGCAAAAAAACACCCGCTTACGCGCGAGTCACGCAGCATGCGAACGGCTTCCCCGAGAACCGTGCCTCTTTCGTTGCATTGCGCAGGCTGTGCCTGGGGCGAATTTCTGCGCAAAAATTCCAAAAAAGGCACGTTTCACGCGCGGACGCGATGCGACAATCTGTGGACGCCGCGGGGCGAGGAGGTGATTATGCAAGGCGCGAGCAACACCGCGTCATCGTGACGCTGCGCGCACAGACGCGTCGGCGCGCGCCGCGTGCGGGACATATTCGGGCGCCGGCCCGTGTGTCCGGCAGTGACGGTCACGGGCCGACCGCCATGTGCGCCGCAGCCGGCGCGACTCACCTGCGTCAGAGAGCTATCCGCCGGGGAACTGGCCGGCGTCCGCCATAGCGGCCGCGTGGCTCCAACGGCGAGAGACCGGCAGGACGTCCCAGAGCGCGTGTCAAGCCGCCACGGTAGGAACTGCGCACATCGCACGACGAGGAACCCCTAAAAACGCGACAACGCTATCGCACACGCGTGTCCACACGGGCAGCAGTCGACGACGCCGGGGCAACAAAGGAGGCAGACGCAAGAAGAGCGCCAGAGCAGCGGGGCCGTCCGACGCGAGAGGGAGAAGGCCGCGTTGTGGCCCAGCTTCTCGCCTGCCCCTCGAGCGCGCGCTTCGGGGCGAGAGATCGCAAACAACGCGGGGAAGAGCGCGGCCGCCTCCTCTCCCGCCGAGAGACGACCCCCGCCGCCGAAAAGCGGTTCGCGTACTCGCGGTCAGAGGGCGCCCCCACTCTTCTCTCTTCGGCCGCTGTCGCGTGATTCGGCACCCTTCCTTGACCTCCGCGGCCAACTTTCGCCTTCGTTTGTCCACCGCACAGCGCAGCTTGCATGCAGTGCTCTGCGTTCGAGCTCCAATGGGCCGGGCGTTTGCGTCGGGCTTAAGATCTCCCGGCATCCTCGTCCAGGCCCACCGACGACAGCCAATCCGTTCACGCTGACGTCCCCACGCGTCTAAGCGCCGACCGTGCAGAAAGGAGTAATCTCTGGAAACAGCCCTGGTCTGCCTGACCAGTTCGCTCTCGCGTTACACGGAGAAGCCCGCAATTGCTCCGTCAACGTAACCGCCACTCAGCCCCACAGAACATCGTCTTTCTTGAAAGGCGCACGCACGCACGAAGGTATGCCACAACACTCGGTGGTGTTAGTACCAGGGGAACTAAACGTAGGACGGAGCCGTGCACCGAGGTCAAAAAACACTGACAACACGACGCTCCGAAATTTAGGAAGCCTGCTGCGTACCCGCGCACGAGTCCCTCTTGTGCGAGTGAACATCCCCACGCTACATCCAATGGCTCATTTCGCGGTTACGCCAGTGCAGCTGGCCCGTGATGGGGTCTTGCGCTCGGCTCGCTTTTCGTTTCAACTGTAGAAGAAATGGAAACGCGTCTATACACGAATCCCTCGAATCTCCTGCTCTTAACAGGCAAGCCAATAGACACTCGTCGTTCAACATGGACGAGACAGGGCGAGTCACGGACTCGTCTTTTCGACATTCGTGCCTGGCGTCTGCGGTCAGCTCTCGGAAGGGGAAGAGCGAAAGCAGAGTCGGCGGCATGCCATGCCGCGTCGCCATTGTGCGCGCAGATCCTCTGAAGGCCAGCTCCTTCTGTCGCTGCCATAAGAAGATAAGCCTCTGCTGTTCAGAGCAGCCATTCCATTTGGTTCGCCTAGGCACATTCGTGCCAACGGGCGAGGAGGCTTTCCTTTCAAATGCAGAGGCAGGCCACTCCCGATTATGCCACCGGCCTGCAAGGCCCAGAGGAGAAGGAAGAAGGGGACGCAAGGGAGGGAAAGGGCAGGCACAGGAAAACCTGTTCTCGGCGCTCTTTTCCTTTTGCCTTGCGTTCTTTCTCCTTTTGGCCTTTGATCCTGTCTTCCTGGGGCTGTTGTGCTCTCCGCCGATGGTTACCAGTGGTTTCCAGCGCTCGAAGCCGTTCATACGCGCTGCGTCAGCCCGGGACCAGTTTTGGGCAGTGCTGCCGCGCTCTCTTCCCTTCTGTCCCCTTCCCTCCTCGACCGAAGCAGACGCGCGCCTGGGAAAGCAAGGCTCAGGAATGCTGCCCAGCTCTTCTAATCGCAACGGACAAAATGGGCGCACTTCTTCGCGCGCGTCCGTGATAGCTAGCAAACTTGCAGCCTGGACAGTGACGAATTAATTTTTGAACGCAAAAAGAAAGGAGACGTCGCCAACAGGAATTGCTGTGTGTAGCAGGTGCGGAGGCTGGCACGCAGAAGAAAGAGGGCGGGGAAGGCCTAAATAAGTTTAAATACGGGTTCGCCTGAACACTGCACGTGGTAAGGCGTGCAGGTGGCATCCAAGCTTTCGGGAAAAAAAGGGTGCGGTCAAAAATTGTTCAGGAACTTTCCCATGATTCTTGGTATGAAAGGGATGAATCAGTGCATCTTTAACCCCGCTGAGACCACTTTAAGCCCCCCCCCCCCCCCTCCCCCGGCTAAATCCCCTCAAACTTGATGGGTTAGAGGGGGGGGGGGGGGGGGGGGGGCTCTACCTTCGCGCAAGCCGCAAGAAATTACCTTGGGCCCCTACCGGAAAAAGTTGCTGGCTATGTACTTGCATCACTTGATGATTCATTAACATAAGAATCGAAGATCAAGCGCTGCATTAAAACAGACAGCGCAATTCAGCTGTTACTTCTCAACATGACATTTGCTCTGCTAATATACACGTGATAAAATCTCCGCCTGTGTTAAACTGCATGCGCTCTGTACATGTCGTATGCGTTTCTGCGTTGTGTCCTTTCTTCGCGCAAATACGTACATTAAACAATTTAAATAAATAACTCGCCCAAACATAAGTATTAATTGTGTTTAAACGAAGAGAGACATACGTGCAGGATGCCAATAACAGGAAGCGAGTTGGCGTTTCAAAATGAGCCGGGCGAGAAAGATAAAAATTGGACCCACCTGGGCAGCAGCCTTACCAGATCTGGCTACAAATATCCGAATTGGGCTCGCGCCAAAAAAAAAAAAATATTTCGCCTATGAGGTTATTTTGGGGCTACATTTTGTCGTGGCCGAGTGGGAGTGTGTGGGAGGTTTGATGGGGGAGAGCGTGGTGGCTATGTATGGAATGTACAACCACCCCTATCATAATTCTGGACAAAAGCATTTTTGAACAGGGACCAGTTTATGAACACAATTTTCATATATAATAATATTTCACTATAAAAATCAATAGATCCTCATATCTCTGGTCGGCAGGCTTGAATTTTTTTTTGCTGTCGTCAAAAGAAAGATATTGCTGCACATCGGAAGACTGGACCATTACCTTAAATGTTTCCATAACACCTTACTATATTTCAATATTCAATTTTTTTGTCCACGAATGTTGGATATGAGATCTAAGAAATGCGCGGACGCACCAATGGGGGCCATCGCTTTGGTACCGTATTGTACAAGCGAAGACGGGAAGGGGTGTGGGGGGGGGGGGGGGGGGGGGGGTATGTCAACGAAATGATAACAACAACTGGTTCTGATGAAAGGGAAGGCTCACTGAGGGAAGGGATAAAGGAGGTGAAGGAATTGCTGTAGGGGAGTCTCGGCAATCTGCAATGAACTCCCTCTTTAATCTGCTGTTCACAGGGGCGTCTTTTGCGTTTCTTCCATTGAGAACGGGAGCCATGGCCGGAATTCCAGCTTGCGGCCTTGTTCAGCCACCGAAAGCCACAGAAACGGGACTATGGAAAAATTATCCAGCGGTTCCCTCCCCACCTGTCCTGGGGTACAGGAGAGCTTGCAACGCGTTAATGGCGCTCAAAAGGCGCAGCTTAGCTCGAACATTTAATGCTTAATTTCATCATTAATTGAATACCCGCTTCAGTAGACCGTCTAGCGGCCGCCAGGCGAAGTGCGTTTGCCGGGTCGGGTCGCCAAGGCTCCATCAAATCATTACTGCAAAAATTACTTTACAGTGGCGTGGCGCGCGCTTATTTTGGGAGCAGTAGTTTAGCGCAGCGCTGGCTAGGCCCCCAGAGACAGCACAGTGGGGTGGACACACGTTCCGCGCAGCACTTGGTCTGTCTAATCCGTGACTAAAGGAGGATGGCGAGCCTGACCGCGTCTTTTTGGGGCCGCTGCGCGCGGGGACCACGCGTACTTCTGCGAGGGCCTAGAAGAGGCTACAGTCGGATACAACTCAAGAACGAAGCGGCAGATGCCCCTCAAAGGAGCACACCTCCAGCCAATCGCGTCGACCAATTGACCATTTGCAGGAACCTGTAAGTCGTCTTCTCTGCAAGGCTTGTTTTCCAACCAAAAGGTCTCGAACCCAGACGACACACCCACATTCTTCGAGGGGATCAAAACTCCGGCCGGTCGCACTGTGCCTGCAGCAGACTCGAGGCAGGAGAAGGAGGGAGACCATCCTTTGTCACAGTGCTGTGGGGAACTGCTGAAGAACTACTGAGCGAATTGGTGCATCGTGGGCGTGGTAAAAAAACAGCCCAGCGACGACGGACACTCGTCTTCTTTCTCCGTACGTGTCCGTCGTCGCTGCGCTGTTTTTTACCACGCCCATGAAGTGATGTGGGGAGGGAGTGGGTTGTTCTTTGTTCTGGCTAGGGGTGCAGGGGAGAGAGGGGGGGGGGGGGGGGAGGAAGTTGGAGTGACAGTGTTGTACAGCACAAAATTTTTTTGAATGAGGTAGGTCACTACTGCGGGCACAGGGACAATGGCCAATTTCCTTCTATTTCCTGCCTAGCCTCTACTGCAGTGCGACAGAAGGTCGACTGGAATCCCCCTTTCTATACTGTACCACTGTACTCTTTGGACGGCTCTATCAGGGCCATCTTGAAGTAAAGTGGCGACATGCCCGAGTCTACTCAGAAAGGGGAACTTGACTCTTTTCGTTTGCACAAAGAATGCGAGTGTCGTCTGGGAACAAGGCCTTTTGGTTTGAAAACAAGTCTTGCGGAGAAGCTGACTTACAGATTTCTGCAAATGGTCCATTCTCCCCTACAGTAAGGTGGATAGTTGGCCGAGTTCAATCGGATTCATGGTGAACCACGGCCGGTATCTAGGGGGGGGGGGGGGGGGGGAGAAGAAGCAAGACACGACATGGGAGTCCTTCGAACCCCTACTATGAACGCTAGCTTTGTCCTACGCACTGTCCCGCATATAGATATAAGTACCGAAAATAAGCAGACAGCATTAGTACAGATGGAAATGTGAGATGACGTGGCGGACGACACTCCTGGACGAATGCGTGCAGCGAACTCCTGCCACAGTCGGCACAAATGGCGGACGAGGAGGCTCGAAGGTCTAGTGTTGCTGTCAAACTTGCTCAAGAGCTGTCCTAATTATCTTGATGGAAGATGATGACTACTCAAGGTTATGCGGCTCCCGTTTGGAGTGTAACTTAAGCCATATTAGTAACAGAAAAAAGCATCATTAAATTGCACAGTTTGTGCTCGTTAAATGACCACAGTATTGCCAGTTTTCTCGGATGAATCGTATCCCAAATGTCGCTAGCAACATCGCATTTACATCGCTGAACGGTAAATGAAATTCCCTGCCTCCCATCATACCATATACCCACATTACTAGCTTGGTCTGGCCCGGTTAGTTGTGTACAGATGAGAGAACACAGAAACGCCAAGTTGAATAGAAAAGGTTCTAGGCAAGGAGACAGAGCAAATAATATACTTTACGCAAGACTACTACAGTCTTAATAACGAAGTGGTTAACATTGTCTTCCAAAACAGACACAATTTTCGAGCCTGGTTATATTTGAGCTCCTTATTGAAATCGCTCGGCGGTTTGTCCTCGGACCCACCTGGCAGCCCTGATCGACAGATGGAACTGCTTGCCAAGCAGGGGAAATGGGATTTACGAAGGCTAAGTAGCGTAGTTGTACTGGTCCCTTCAACTACTCTTGAATTGTTTCACGACTGCTGCGGTGCAACGGGCCTTTTTTTGGCCAGTCACGTGCGGCGCAGGCGCCAAGCCCCCTCGTCCGCCCTTTTTGCCGACCATGCCAGGCGAAAATGGGGGAGGAGCTCGTTGCACGTGTTCTTCCACGAACGACGCCTGCTGGATATGGGCCTCCATGCAAGCGGGAAGACTGTTTCAGCTTCCATTAGTCACGCATTCAACAGATCGAGTGCAGGGCAGAAGGTGTGCCCACAGATGACTCGCCCTTTTCTGCTCTGTCCAGGCGAAGTCAGCACTGTTCCTAGCTGCTGTCCACAAAGACCCACCCTGCCTTTGTAAAAGAAATTTTTCCCGGAAAGATGCCAAGCTGCTCAGGAAGTCCCATCCGGAAAACGTATACTTCGCCCGGCGGCCGCTAGAGGGACGCGCTACTTTCGCCCATCCCTCCTGTGACTACAGTACAGCACTTGTACGACACTTCCGTTAGAAAACGAGACCTTGGATGAGGGTGACCTTGGCCAACCTAGAGAAATAAAATAGATGTTGCCGTGACTGGGTTTCGGACCCGCAGCGGCGCGAAAAGATCACCTTCGGTGGCCACTGCACGAGGGCACTATGCTATCGCCGCACTTTTTGGTTCATTATTGCAAGAAAAAATTGCCGTGAAAAACAAAACTTAATATGCGCATGCCACAAAAGATTAGGCTGTGTAATACCAGCCCACCATAAACCCGCAAGACCGCACTTTCCGAAACATAAAAATTCTGGTAGCCACACACATGCATCTAGGTAGGGAAGCCAGCTAAGCGGCTCTTCCAGGGCGGCATATGCTCTCCGCTCCAGATTTCGATGGCCGCGGTGATTCGGCGCGGTGGCACATCGTACGGCTGTTCCAGAGACTAAACAGTCCCATCAACATAAACAGATCACATGGCACAACTGTATCACGCCTCGTGTGCAACTGCAACACACTACCTACGTCGTCGTCTTCACGAACTTCCATCTGTGCACAAGTCACCAAAGCAAAGGAAACGCGCTTTCAATCACGCTTTCAGATACGTGGTGTTGGTGCCCACCTGCAAAATATTTCGTGCGGTTTAGCAAACCGCCAGCATTTCTTTTTTTTTTAATATATTTGCGAAACAGCAATCAAGGTATATAATGAAAACAAGAACGCGTTTCGGAGATGACGTTTCCAAAGCGTACACAAGGGTGACTCCGAAATAACCTCACTGACGTTAATTCTAAGCGTAACACCTCCTCTTCCAAGCTGCGGACGGACCTCGCGAAGACCTATCGCAAAGCCGGCACCAGAGTGTTTCTCTGCTAACCGATCAACGACTTTAAAACTGCCGAGGAATTCCTGTGTGTGTATATGTGATTCGTGACGATACCGCATCAAGGCCGACTGCGTACGCGGGGCGCTGAACGCTGGCTGTCGGTGGCGCAACCATGTCGCCTATCTTTCGAAACCATCGCGTTCGGTGCCACAGAAGACGCCCAACAAAGGCGGTTTCGCTGGCGCGGAAGGCTGGGACAAGTTTTGCGCGTTTAGAACAATCGGGCATTGAAACGAAAAGAAATGTAAAAAAAAAACTTGCACCCAGCCGTCCCGCGTCCCGGCGATTGCAAACATGTCTCGCAGAGGTTTCTCGAGTTTGATTATGTGGCGTGTTAAGACTTCGCTTGCCTTGAACTCATGCGAAGGAGGAGCGCGCATCAAGTTTTTCCTCTCTCTCCCTCTGTTCGCTGATCTCAACGTCAACACACATTTTTACGCCGACGCGGTTTGGTCGCCATTCCGCCAAGAGGGCAGAGGAGGAGCAAGACAGGGTCTGCTCTCGCGTGTCCGCCGGCAACAGCACGCAACAAACAAGAAGAGGCACTAATCTAACGCGCTGAACACGTGCGTCTTGGCGAGGCCACCCCTCGACGCCGTCAAACGCGACGCACTGTGTTTGTCAGCCGACGGCGAGCGCGTAGAAAAAAGGTGGCATTGCACTCAACGCAATCGCGCTTTTAATGACGCGCTTTTAACGATGTTGTCAAAATACTGCCGGCAGTTTTCTTTTTCCCTCGGCGTCATCGGTGAGTTTTCTCCGAGTTGACTGGCCTCAGGTCAACGCCGCAAATGTTGGGGAGCTCGATGATACGGTCTGTTCCCTCTCCTTTCAGAGTACAAGCTAAGGCAGCTTTTGAGTTCGGTTTACAAGCTTTCCGCATATTTGGGCGCTTTCTGCGAATTCATTACGGCTTGAATAACATAACTGTAGTGTTAACAGCTCTGAATCACTTCGTCACCACACAGGTAGGGCGCGGGGATGGCTGACGCATACGCGGAGCACGATTTTGGAACCCTCGAATAACAGGAATTAGGGCGAACCAGATAGTAAATTCTGCATAACGACCCCGTCTTTCTCCTTGGCCATTCTGTTCACCGCTCAGTCTTTCTCTCTGGCGCTCGCGATCAAAGACTTCTGTTCCCATTTCGTTTCCCCGACTAAGCTTGCACTGTCCACTTTCCAAGAAAACAGCCACTCGCAGGGAGCGTTTTCCGTTCTGGACCTGACCGTTCAGCTCAAAAGTGCTTGCCATAGTCCCTCTGGGTCGATATTGGAACGATACAGCATTCCACAGGACGACAGAGGCGGGTACTGTGCCACAGTGCGCCAACTCATCCACTGTTGCCGCCCGGCCTGTTTCTGGGGGCAGCAATTGGGTGCAGCCCTGAAGACTTCTGGGATCAGAATAATGCCGCGCGTATTCCCTGAACGCGTGCGCCGTGTGCTGCAGTTGCGATAGAAGGATTAAGCTCAGATTTGCCAAGCCACTGCTTGGTAGGTGTCGCACACACCTGCCGCGACGAGAGCTGAAGCGCAGCTGTGCTAATCTGCTAGAAATATGCAGCGCTACACCAACTTCTGCCCACGAGACAAGCCGTGTCGGCATGGTGAAGGGAGTCCAGGGGCCTCAATTGGCGCCTGTGAGGCGTAACCTGTAGCTTCGGTAGACAGCGGATGCCTCCAGATGTGCCGGGACAGGTGGCGTCGAAAAACCGCCTCGACTCTTACTCGTATCCGCTCACAGCTTCTCCCGCCACTGGCGCTGTTCTCGACACGCGAAGCCTCACCAGAAAGCTGTAACATAGGGCGATCACCAGCATACAACGCGCATGCGCAGACGGCCAAGTGCGCCCACAGCTGGCCTGTCAGGGCCGCCGGCGCGTGAGCATTGGCGGCAGGCGGAATAGCGGCTAAAACCTGCAGCGACTGGGTTGCCTGTAGCGACTAGCCTGCGGTGAAGGCGAGCGATGTGACGCCGGCATGACGCGCGAAGAGACAAAGGCGCTCCGCGCACAAGCCCGCGGGTCCACTGAAGCGGGCCGCACCGCCGCCGGCTGCGATGCCTATCGCATGCGGGTGGTCCAGAACTCGCCCGAAGAAAGTGTGCTCGGGTTTCGCCAGGCAGAGCGTCTCGAAACCGGCAGCAGCTCTTTCGGCGGCATGGTGTCGCCAGAATCGTAGTAAGCTAACTGTGACCGATGCAGGTGGGGCGTCACGAAAGAAAAAAAAAGTGTGCGTGTGTGTGTGTGTGTAGTGGAGGGGTGACATGTTGCAAGCTGCATGTTCCATACGAGTCGCAAGATGCGTCCGCCGTACGCGAAACACCGTCTGCGAGCGTTCTTTGCGTTCTTCGGCGTTTTCTCGGCCTCTGCTGGCCAGCTGCTTCTGCTCTGCAGTTTAGTTCCTAACAAACGCCTACTCTATCTGTCCGTATCTCCCCCGCCTATTCGTTGTCTTTTAGAGTGTTCCGTAAGAACAACGGTGCAGTCTGTACTACCAGCTTCGTCCTGTGATCACTCCGCCGACACTGATGATGGCGCCCATAAGCAGCAGTAGGAAAGTGCACAGATTCGTAATGCAGGCTGGGAGAAAATCCGCAGCTGGGACCCGTAAGGTAGCAGCAGGTCCTCGTAACCACCACATTTGGGTGGGCGTGCCTTTATGCTTGTGCCTGTCCACTGGATTGCTTCTTCTGTGCGTGCAGATTCTTTCGCGGCAATAAAGAAAAAATTGCGGCTTCTGCAAATATGGGGCGATGCGTATTAGTGATGTGAGCACAGCAGCGACCTCTGGCTCAGAGCTCGTCAGTTAGTCCTCTGGCATCTTGTGACGGATCAAGTTGTGCCTGTTTAATGTGGACACTTAGGTTGCCGTGCAAAAATGTCCATAAAGCGAGTCGTCCGCAATGACGCTTCGTGATGAAAACAAAGAAAATTCAGGAGCAAAAAAAAATAAACAAATAAGCACTGCATGATTAAGGTGTGCTTCTGCACTAGATGGTGTACAGGGAAGTGGAAATTGACCATTTCCGGAAATGTGTAAGTCACCAGCTCCTGCAGGGCTTGTTTTCCAACCAGCAGGCATCCTCGAATCCAGACGACATTTTCGTATTCTTCGTGGGAATGAAAACTCCGGATGGTCGCGCGTTGCCCGCAGCAGGGGATAGGCAGGAAAAGGAGGGAGACCGGTCTTTGTCGCCGTGCGCTGGGGAGTGGGTTCTCCGTTGTTCGGGCTAGAGGTGCGGAGGAGGCGAAGGGAGGAAGTTGGAGTGAAGGCGCGGGGTCAGACTAATTTGTTTCGCAGAAAATTTTAAGAAAGTTTAGTATGAGCAGAGTCCTTGTAAGAGGTAGCCCTTTCCTGCCGGTACTGGAACAAAAGCCCGTCTCCTTCTATTTTTGCCTAGCCTCTACTGCGGAGCTACAGAAGGTTGACGGTGATCCCCTATTCTACATTGTACCGTTATACTCTTTCCACAGCTCTCCTCTCTCGGAGCCATCTTGACGTACACTGCTGACATTCCAGAGGTTGCTCAGAAGGGGGAACCTGATCCTTTTCTTTTCCGCAAAGAGTGCGGTAGTGTCGTCTGGGAAAGAGACCTTTGGGTTGGAAAAAAAGTCCTGCGGGGAAGCTGACTTACAGATTTCCGCAAATGGCACATGGTACAAAATGTTGAGAGCTTCCAGTGCATTATATAAGCTAGTCACCATTTTTTTTAAATTTATTCCATGAGAAGCGTAATGGTGTCTGATAGTTTGATGACGTGTGTCCTACTAAGGCTGTTTACCTCCCACGGACCACTAGTGCATGTCTGTATTAAGTCGGCTGAAAGGTGCTGGCTTTCAGCGTAGCATAAGCTGCAGAGTGAGCTTTTTGAGCCACTCACGCAATACGGCACATGCGCGTTGACCAAGCACCTTGGCATTGCCAAGGAGGAAGCCACAAAAAAGAAAAAAAAAGGACCATCGCTCAGGCATTCGCGCTTTCACTCTACATTTTACTGGTGTATTCCTGTCAAAACATATCGACGGAAAGGTCACTGTGCATAATAACGCAACAAAACTACATGGACCCCAATGGGGTCTGTGCATTTTCACCCTCTTCATTGTCCGGAGAGAGAGTTTCCATATTAACGAGGCGCAAATACAGTGAAAAAGTTTCTCCAGAAAAACTGTCAATAACTCGAGTCGTCCATATTGGGAGGGGGCGGGGGTGTGTGGGGGGGGGGGGGGGGGGGAATTCGTGAATAAATAGCTTCAGTCGCAAAAATCATAGCCGCAAATTAAGCCCACGCACGCAAAAATATGCGTGGACTATTTGCTTCCGCGAGACTCAACCTCATCACCCTGCGATGGCTAATGAAAAACCCTATAACCCCTGAAGAGACCCAAAATAGTTTATTACTTTTCTTGGGCGCGACGTAAGTAATTGTTTTACAAAACCGCTACATATTTGTGGTTCAGAAAACGTACCACCGAAATAACCAGGCCTAAGCAAGCGGACTATATGTTTTCGCCTCGTTGCTGCCGGAGGGGTGATGCGCCCGACCGTCTGCTCCGGCTGAACGTAGTTCGGCAGGCAAACCCGTGGACACACCGCACATTTTCGAAGATCACTCCGCGTATCACTCCGCCAACGGCACAGCGGAGAGCCGCCGTGCGATTGGCTGAAAGGCACTCTGCGCGTGCTTTTCGCCATGGCAACCATGTTGGTTGACTCCGCCTACCTTCTGCGGTGAGTTCCCCCCAAAAAAAAAGGCGCCAGCCGGGACGTTTAATGCGATTTAAGAGGGAAATCGGACCCACGGGGTAATAGCAACTGAAAATTTCTAAGAATGCTCGGAGCGTTTACATCGAGTTCCCGCGATAATAAGTTCAACTCAAAGCGATCTTTAGTGCACCTTTAACGGCGCACGACTATTTCCTTGTACAGCTCAGCTCCTGCATTGACTGCCGTTCGGTATTACGCGATAGCATAACAACATCATTTGCAGCGGAAAGCCGGTGTCGTCTGGTGACCGCTGTCACACTTTGGGAAAGACACTAAAAAGTCAAAAATTTCATAGTCGGGGGAGCGGCATTCGAACCCGCAGTTTGAACTTATCAGTTCCGCTGGCCGGTGCATGAGACGTCTACGCCACCGATGCAACTTTTCAAGCGAAAGCTTTATTGGCCGCAGTCGCGATTTCGCCGTGGCGGTACTCCATCGAGGCACGTGACGTCACAACGCGCGCCTCGCCGCGGAAGGTTACTGTGCTTCGCGCGCTCGCCGCGCCATCTGGCATGACGTCACACACCGCGCCGCTCGCCGCCGTTTGGTAGGACGTGACACCGCGTTCCTCGCTCGCCTCCGCTCGCTTGGACAGCTGCGTCGCATGCGTGATAAGATGTCACAGGATTGAAAAGGAGAGCTGGCGTGCGCCGCAACCACAGTTGAGGCGACAGTGTGGACGGCGACAATTCTGATAAGCTGGAGGAGGCCTGGAATCGACAGCGGAACGAGATGAAGAGGAAAGGAATCGCCCAGGAAACAGACGAACAGCGCGCCGAACGACTGGCTAAACGCCGCCGTGAATATGCCGCCGCGAGACAGGCACATTTAACGCCCGGTGTCCCGACCGCTAGCAGCAGCGACAGCAGCCGGAGGAGAGGCCTGAGTCCTGCTTCACTGAAGACGGCCTGTGATGAGCGATGGAATGCGACCAAGAGACTTCAGCGGCGGTCCTCAAGAACAACGTTCCGTTAGCCTAGATAATAGGCGTAAGAATGACGCGACCCCTTCAATCCTTGGATAGCCTCGGTGTTGAAATCAAACATGGACCTACAGGTCATACAGGACGTTTATTGCCTGTGCTTCATACGTTGTGGAATATGTGAAGAAGGCCAACCGGGGAGTTTCACGCTTGCTTTCGCTACATATATCCTGGCATAGCCGAGCTAAGCCACTGCCATTTTTTTTTCGGTATTTAGTGGAAGTAAAAGAGCACTGACAGAGCAGACTGACGGGCGAGTTTATATGACACAATAAGGCTAAAACAGCTCACCTGCACGAGAACGAGGGAAGATGAGCTCATTAACACTGACAGACTTCCTCAACATCCAGCGAGTTAAACTGCCAGTCTCTCGCCCTGCGCTTGGAATGCCGTCGTGTTCATCAACTAGCCACGTTCACGCGTGTATTTTTAAAATGCCAGTCTGTCGCGCTGTGGTTTGGAAGCCGTCGCCTTCATCACCTTCCAACCGTGCGCGTGGCAGCGCCATCAGAGGAGCTTGCAGCAAGCCCCACGAAACAGCGGGAGATTGGAACCAGTGAAATTCAGTTAAAAGACCCCGTGCTGTCGCAGTGTGGCCGGGTATTGGTCACTAAGCAAATTATAAATTTTAGTGTTGTTTCTCTTCTTGTCTCTCGGCTCTTTTTTGTAGCATTTGGTTTCTTTTCTGGGTCTGTTTTCATTTTGTGCGTTAACACTGTCGTCTCCGTCATCAGTCTAAGCGCAGGTAGCATTTCGCGAAATCAGGCTTTCATTACTCTTGTGGCTGGGCATAACAAGCGCATGCATTCTTGCCTAGGGGGTACCACTCTTTACGAGGTCTTCTCACTGTGATTTCAAAACAGGCGTCGCTTTGTGCTTACGGCGCGTCAGCGTTAATTTATAGGAAACATCCGGCTCGCATGCGGGAGGTGCGGGGTTTGATTCCCAGCGCCGCCGGGTAGGCAGCGGTTTCCAACCCGTACAAGCTTTCCCCTGGCTGGGTGCTCGACTGCCCTGAAGTGAAGTGCCACCTTTTGCACACAAAAACACTCTGTGCCATGGCGTTCTTTTTGGCCAAATGTGTCGCTGAGCCTAGAATCCGTCATCATCGGATTCATGCGAAAAACGATGCATGCATGTGGAAAATCACGAGGTTAGCGGATGTGGGGCGGGCAGGCGCTCAACTCAAGAATGCGGCAGTGTTTCGAAACCGGGGCGGAAGGATGGCAATCCCTGGATGGAAGCATCGCACAACTGGCGGACTGCTCGCACTGCCGCCGCCGACAGCGCCGAGCGCGCTGCTCGCTTATATACCCCGCGCCGGCGGCTCCCCCCCCCCCCCCCCCCCCCCCCCCTCCTAATAATGAAGAGAGGCCGCAGTGAGGACGGAAAGAAGCGTTCCGCTCGGGGCGCGTCTTTTGTTTCAGCGGCGGCCTTGCGTCGGGGCCGACGCGTCGACGTTCGGCCTTGCACTTGGGAAGCTTCCGCCCTTCGGCCCCACGCGGCTCTCCCGGCGGCCACTCTTTCTTCCTTGCGGGGGCGTGTTTCTTTTCTCCTTCCCCCCTCCGCCGCCTTCGGAGAGCGCGGCTTCCTTTTTCTCCCCGTCCGCCGGGCGTCCCCGGCGGGGGCGCTTTTATTGCTATTACGGCGAGACGCTGCTCGGACGCCGCTGCAGTGGCCCCCACTCTCCTCGCGGCGACCCGCGTAAGCGCTGCCGCTTCTCCAAGGAGGGAGCCGCATCGACCAGCGATTGCCTCGCCATGCGTTAATAAGGAAAGGAAGACCCGCGGCTGCTTCGGCAGAGACTGCGCCGTGCCCTGGGTGCCGATGCGGGCGCCGCCGCCGACCCTCCCGACTTCTAGAAGAGCGGGCCACGGCCGCCTCCGTTTAATTGGCTCCGGCCGGTTTATTTCAACGGCAGAGTTTTTGAGACGCGCAAGGGGGGAGGGAAGACTACGGGGGCGTGCCGGTGTGCCGCGCCTGCTCTCTTGGGCGCGCATTTGGTTTTGACACGGGGGCCGCGACCCCGCGCGCCTGCGCTAGCCTGCGCTCGAGGTCAATCTGATTAACCCTGGAAATCAGAACAGGGATAGGGCGGATGAGTGCGGTGCGCAGTGGAAGGGATTTGAAGGGGTTCTCTTGATTCACTGCAGAAGCCAGCAGCAATCTACTCATATTTTTTCTGTGTCGCTATTTCGTGTTCCTTCGCAAAAAAAAAAGTTCAAGATATGCTTTTTTGCGTTCGCTGGTAACGGAAGAAACTTAAGGGCTTCTCGCTAATTTCTCCGCACAGTGCAAGGCTGCACTAAACGCCGCACGGGTACGGGCGGGCACAATTTTCATATTTCTCTCTCTCTCTCTCTCGCTTTCACTCATCGTCCTCTTAAGTACAGACTGCACAAGACGTGCGAAACCTTTGGTAGAACCAAGGCCGCAATATCGCTCAACACGCAGCAAGTCGCAGCGAAAGGAGTCTCCTACTTGATCCGTAGCGCGCACTTTTCCTATACGAGTCGCGTAAATAGCTCCCATATTCCGAACGCAAAGATGCACCACAAGCGCTCCATGCTTAATTGTGTACGTTCAGTTCCCGTCGTCAGTGCTAGACACTTGTATACCAGCGGAATTTCCGATATCCGACCACATCTTTTCTTACGTCGTTGAGCTGTGTAATGCTATCGATGTGGCCGCTACGTAAAGGAAGTCGAGCCAGCGTCTTTTTTTTTTTCTTACCTTGTTCCTATTTTTCCCCGCTTCGTCGAGTGCCGTTACGCTTACACCACGCAGCCCTAGCCGTGCATGAGCTCAGCGACCCCACCGCACTTAGGTGGCCGTTTACCGGCGCCAGAGACTGCATTGTTAACCGAACCGAGCGGCCCTCTGGCAGTGAGCGCTCCTTTATACGGTGCTCGGCGAGTCGGCCGGAGATGCCATTCCATCTTCCCGAGATTATGCGCAGTCGGCGCCGGTTGCGCGTCGCGGTGCGTGCGCGCGGGCACGGCCATCGCGCAGCCCGGCATTGTTCGGGGCCATTTCGTAGCTCATTTGCATATGAATCTGCGCGCCTCGTCACTGCGCCCGGAGGTCTCGCGAAAAGCAGCTGACGAGGCCTCGCTTTCTTTCTTTCCCCCTCGCGCTCCGAAGCTCCCGCTGGGGGAGGACCGCAACCTCCGGTGTCCGCCACTGTCTCCGCATCCGGAACACTCTCAAGATGCTGCGCCGGATCGTGGTCGGGGGCATCATTCGCTCTTCGAGGGGATCTCGTAGTAGGAGATCCTCACCTTTCTTCCCTCTTCCGCCAGCGTCTTCTTTCGGCGCGTAGTCGCTCCCGCCTCTCGCGTCCCTCGTTCGCAGCAGAGCTAATCTTCCCCCTCGGTGTATTTATTCACTCCCCATCGGAAGGCGGGCGGCCGCGCTGGTTAGCCCGCTTCGCTGTCTCGCCATCCTTCGTCGCAGCCTGTCCTCGATTTAGACAGGTGCGTATAATGGAAGAGTGTACGTATAAATTAAGACGTCCATTCTCAGTCGCTTCGAAATGAGGTGGGAGGGGGAAAAGCGAGCTCCACTTCGATCTGCTGGTTACGTCCTTTGGCCCCTTAATCGTGGCGACTACAAGGGAGGAAAGTGACGCGCGAACCCGAATCACTCGCTTCGCATGTCTCGTCTGGTTTTTGCCGCAAGGAAAGGAAAGCTATTGCGCAATTAAATGTCGTCATCTAAGCGCTTCTTCGCGTCTGGTGTCGCAGGCTACCCGAAGCGAGTGGGCTCCACCGTCTCCCTCGATGACGATGAGTGGGCTTTTACACGCACGAATGAGGTTCCCAGCTGTCCTTAACATGCCCAGCTGGCGCCATCTGTCGGGCGCCAGTAGCGAGCACCGCGTAAACTCCCCCGTGAAATGGTGCGCCACTGAGCGGCGCGTCGCAGTGAAAATTTTCAACTTGGAACCTCGCCGCTCGTCGCGGCGGCAGGATCCGCTGGCGTCTTCGCTTGCATGTGAAACAGGCATTACTCTTATTACGCGCTGCAGATGACTTATAGAATGGTTCCCGCGCTCACACCGAGGGGTTTTGACGGCCATAGGACATTAGTGGAGTGTACCAAACATTCCAAAATTCCCGCGGCAATTTTTGATGCTCAGCGCGATGCAGCACGCGGTGGTAGACGCGCGAACTATAGAAGCGCTCGTCATGATTTCCTGGGCTTGTGCCAAAGTTAGGTAGCTTGCTCTTGGTGCATTATAAACTGCATAAATTGAAATATTTTCATTTATCGGCGTTCAGAAAGTTTGCGAACTTTCTACAAGTTTAGTAACACCTGTTGTCCTGTGATCCTTGGATCCCATAAGGGAATCACGCCGACGGTTTCCAACATTTCGTGGTGACGAGCAAAACTTGACACGACTGAACGCAACCTGTCTCGCGTGACTCTTTGCGAAGGAATCGCGCCAGTCTAATTCACTCTCGAAAGAAAATCGCCTCTCGCGCGCTCACGCTTATCGATGCGCGCTGGAAACTACTCCAACAACATCTACCCGAAATTCTCAGTCCGCGCGGGGTAGGTAGGCCGCACAATGGCGCCCCCGCACGGCTCAAGAAGCAGCTGCACGTGCTCGACGACACATGCAAGCCGACGTCCCTCGCCGGTGGTTAAAAAGCAGCGACCTTCTTCCCTTGGGCGCCCACAAAGAGGTCCCGACAGGGCCTGTTGGACCGAGGACAAAGCACCCGCCGGATTTGTGGCCACCTCTGAATGTCGGAGAGCGCCCTCTGCCCATCTTCCTCGCTGTGGGCCCTCTTCCTCACCGTTATTATGATTGCTTCTTTCGATGACGGCGCTCGCACAAGACGCACGCCGTGGGAAGCGGATTTCCTTGTGCCGTCGCGACACCCGCCTTTGTCTGCGCCCAGCACCGCACCGCGCGAAGATCTCTCTCCACGCCGACATTTACGCCGCTGCAGTGCCGTGCAGACGAAGCACACGCCGACCGAGCGCCCCGAACAGCCGGTGTTCCCCCTCTGTGATACGGGGTCGGCACCTTATTTTCGCCGCACTGTGGCACTCGACACGGCCGCCGTCCCGCTACCGGAGACGGTTAGCGGATTATTAGGCCGAAGCCCCGACTCGATCTGCGGTGCCTTACTGACAGGCGCCAGCGAAAACAAGATTGAGAAGATGGGCTGTGCCACGGAGCCGTCGCTGCATACGGAAATCAGGTAGCGATTTCGAGCTTCTTTTCTTCCCAGCCACCGGCTCCTGCAGTCCCATGTGCGTCGGCATATGATTTCACGAAACACTTTGGACAGTGTTACACGGGCAGCATGGCGCTGGGATCTGCTTCGATCCGCTCCTCTTCTCTACACCGAACATGTGTTAGACATGCTATCAGTAATGCGTAGTCGAAGGTTTATCACCATGTGTACTACTCCCTGAGTGTGTTCGTGCAATCGCAAGGCACCCAAAAATATGCCCAGGATGGGAAAACCCCCGAGGCCAGTTACTGTAGCGGCCACGTTTTGTAAATACGAGTTCAGCTCGTCTGCATGAAGGTGTGCAACCTTCTTACCTGCATCAAGCGAAGCGCAGATAAGGTTGCAGTCACGCCGGTCCAAGGGCCGCCGCACCGATGTCCCAAGTAGTGCGCGCTAGGCCCGTGCACGGCTTCAAAATGTGAAACAGGTCATGGCTGCGTCAACGAATATCGCGCACTGATTGTCAGAGCCCTATAAGGTGATCTTGGAATACCATGGACTGCTACCGTTTCTGCAATTGTGACCCAGGATTCAGGCACCGGAGCCGTGGCGACCAAATATTCGTATGTCGGCTTTTAAATGACCAGTGGAAAGAATTTCCAGGCCCGACTTGCTTAATGAGAGTGAGTTGGCACGAGTGTCTACGGCTCTGACATTCACAAACGACAGTACAGTGGAAATGAAAGGTGTGCCCACGTCAGATGGAATACAGTTGCATCGATCCGGTGGCTGAAATCTTAACCACACACGACAGCGATTTTTCCCATCAACTAAGACCGTTCGAAAAGCCCTTTGTCGTCAAGGTCCACCATAATCCCTAGGGACCCCACATGTCTTCTTGCAGCTCCCGGTGAAGCCTCACACAACGGCAGCTGATGGCCGCTGCTGGTCAAGTGTTTGCGGTAAGCTGGAAAACGAGACGAGCTCCGGGTTGCGACCCCGTCGTTGCTGCACCACGTTGCAAACCTTACAAACACAAAAAGTACGGTTTCTTTTCGGGCAAACCCCGTACGAACTCGGCCGGAGATGACGCCTGCTGCGTACATACACTCGGCACACGTGCTCGATGCCCGTCCTGGTGCTCCTCTCTGCGTCAGGCGCTCATTATGCCCGCGCAACTCGGGCAGACGACGCCGCAGTAATCCGGCCCCGGCGTCAGCGCGTAGCAGATGGCGCGTAGCGTGGTTGGGGGACCGGAGCGCAGGCAACCCGTTGGCGGCCGAGATTTGCACGCGCGTGTCTTCACCTGACGGGCCGCCATCCATCATCTTACTCAGACCTGACCGTTTCCGGCTCGCTCGTCGGAGGAGGAGGGAGCGCCCGCGTGACGGATCCGGCCGGCGGTGGGGCCCGAACCCCGAGCAGAGGCGAACCCCCTCCTCGGCTGGATGGATTAGCTCGTCGCGTCGGCTGCTCCAGGAGAGCAGCCCTTGGCGGCCGCCGGCCGGCCGGCAGATCGCCATGCCAGATAGGCACGTGCGCGCGCACGCGCCGGTTTCGAACCTTTCCGCAACGCCCGCCTTGACGCAGCCCTCGGCCGACAAGAACGTCCGAGTGGACAAAGACTTCCGCGTAACTCTCGGCTGCACTGCAAGTCAGCGGAAAGGCCCCGGCGAAGAGACATACATTCCTTTCGAATGCGTGAGCCAGTTACCTCCAGTCTTGGCTGCCGCCTCCTCCTGCTTTGGCCCCCTGTTATTCTTGAGGGCGTTAGCCTATGACTATGTGGCTTAGTGCTTGTAAGGCACTCGGCTGTTGAGTGAACGAGAAAAGCAGTGCGTCACAAACAGTAAAGGCAGCCGGTAGTTCTGTCGCGATAAATTTCAGCCATTGCAGCCACACGCGGCAGGAGCCAATCAACTGACATAGACTTTTGGAACGCTGTAGATGAAAAACGAGCCACACTGCTTGTGGCCAGAAGCAAACGCGGAGGGCTGCATATTTTTGACAAAACGCTGTGCGTACGCTATCCACTGATGGAAAACTTCGGCTATAAATTACATCCGAGATTCATATCACGTAACAATAAGAACGAGCATTTCATGAGCGTAACACGTGCAGCAAGCACTACGCGATAAGTAGCAGCGCGAGCAGTGAAGTGACGGGTGAGACAGCCGAGTGAAGAAAGTAACCAAATAAAAAGTAGGAACGGCAGCCACCGTTTACAAGGGTTCCCCGCAACGTCCAAAACTGTCTTTGCTCATACAGCACCCACCGACAGAGGTGAACGATATTCATCGTAAAGCGTCCTCGCTCTAGATCACATGCAGTGAACGCAGTCAGGTCTCCTGCACTTGCGCTAATGCTGTATAGTGAAATAGCGGCTGTGCCACCATGCTATGTCAAACTATTCCTCGCAGTAGCATTTGCTGATTCCGGCCGTGTGCAAAAGCATCCTCGTGTGAAATTTTCGGCGCACGCAAGGAACGCCTGCTGGTCCAATGCGTACCTCATAGCAAAGGGCCTATGCTTTCACACGGAAGATATCAATTAATTTTTTTTTGCTAATTATCCAACTCTACCAAGGCCGCATCGGGATATCCGATTCGTCGTGTTTCTCTGAGAAAACACTGCGTTGTAGGGCTTTTACGAATATCGGTGCGAAGCCCACGCAAAGGACAGACAGCTGGACACTGCGCATGATGTGCTCACATAATTCACGCAAGCCAGATATCAGGCCACGCAACACCCGCAGCAAGCAGGCGCTCTGCCGAGTTCTCTCTTATTATTTTAAAGTTTGCGAGTTGTGTTTTGTAGTTTACGGGGCTTGTTTCGTGAAAATGACGAAACTGCAGCACATTTATTTCCTTTTTTTTCTTTCTTCAATCGCTTCACCGAGTGAACGCGCAAGTTTTATGGGGGCCCTGTTTCAAAGTGCTCTCCTCAGGAGCAAACGGCTGCAGCAAGTTTCATGCGCAGACGGCTGGTGAGTCATGCACCCAACATGGCGGGCCCGTCCTTTCTTTTGTGCCGCTTTTGCCGTGCTTTTGCTCGTGGCCGTTGTTTCGCTGTCAAGGCGCGGCGGTGCCCGATTAGGGAAAGGGAGGCTACGCCGGAGAGAGAGAAAGAGGGACGAAGCGAGGAAGAAGGAGAGAAAGGAGGCGAACGATGAAACCACGTGACCCCGGCCGACCAATGCGGAGCTCCTCCGGCGCAGATGCGCGAGCGCAAAAGAGGAAAAAGGGGGGAGAGGGCGGCGGTCTATCAGCTTGATCGTCAGCTCTCATTGTTCGCCACCTACGAAGCCCATAGGCAGCGGGAAAGCAAACCGGCAAAGAGCAAAGGCGTCTCTGAGCTGCGTTAGGTCAGCCTCGCTTTTGCCGCTTTATTATTGCGGCGCCCCTTTCGCTGTATTTGTCTCCCTTTCCGCCCTCCTATATATCGGCCGACTCCGCCATCTCGATTCTGAGCTGCTTGGCAGGAAGGAATCTGGCGTCGGGGGACGATATGTGAACAGCGCAAACGACAGTGTCCGACCGGTTGAACGAGGGAGGGACGAGTGAACGTTACTCTAGGTCTGCGCCTATTGACAGCGTCCCATAACAGCGCGCAGGAAGTTGGCAATGAAAAGAAGTTAACTTTTGCGCGTGGTGCTCACCCAGGACGTCGACGCTCCACGGAAGAACGTTATTCCTTTCTGAGTGAAATGCGCGTTGCGGGCCTAGAGCTCGCGCTTTTGAAATGTGCAAGCACCAAAAAGTCGCTTAACCGAGGGTAACTGTCAGACACGTCTATTAGAATCCGAGATGTCAAGTCCTCGTTGTCTGCCGGGATGCTGTTGATGGGGTGATTATGTTTTCAGCCTGTTCGGTAAGCGCGTTCGGAGTCTGATACCCCTTCGTTGCGTGAGGCTGGAGCTCCTTCAGCCATCTTGAGAACGAGCTGGCTTTCCCAATATAGACCGTGTCGCCAGTAGTCTACCCTCTTGTTTTACTTCGTAAAAGGACCACTGGATTGAAAATTTTTGCGACACGTCAGTCTACTCCAAGCTAGTGCAGCAGAGAAGATTCTCAGTGTAACCCGCAGAGGGCGAAATATAAGCGAGCACGGCACAAGCGCAACACGCGGACTGACGATCGTGATGCCGAAACTGAAAAAAAAAGAAAGAAATAAGATGCAGCCATTACCGGCCGCCGGAACTGACGCAGTTCCAAATGTCTTGAAGGTGAAACTCTCGTTCTGGTACGTGCCAAAGTTAGCACCTCCAGGCAGGCTACAAGAGCCCTATCGCACGACTTAGAAGCAAACCCCTTGTACTCCACACTTTTGAGGAAGGGTGTACGTATGCAGACGTTTTGCTTCGCCCATGCGGCTTGGACGTGTCGCAAGAGGATTCTCCTTTGGTTGCTCTCATCAAAATGTCGCAGATTCTTATACTAGCGTATGGCGACTATACAGCGAAGCCGGCGCCAGTGAAGTTCCAGCAACGCCCTCGATTTTAGACACGCTCTCTAAACATTGGATGATTAGGATATACCGCGCATAAAAATCATTTCTCGGGAACGGGAAAGAAGAAAAATTGTAGGGCAGTCGCCCTCCCCTACATACACGCAGTGTCCCACGGACTGGAAAAGACCGCCAATGTAGACACGACTCGCTAGTGTTTTTCACGGCGCCTAAAAAAAAATCTTGTGGGAGACTATGCGCGAAATTGAACAATGAAGGAGAGAGGCGCACCGAGTTCCCAGCTGAGGATTAAGAAATCATACGCGCTGTGTGCAGCACATAGGTCAGTCGGGAAGGTGTATGAACGCAGGGTTGCGGGAATATGCTAGCAAATGCGAACAGATTAATCATCCCGGAAACCTGGCGGAACAGTGCAAAAATTTGGAAGCCTTTGTTCTAGAGGGCCTCAATTTTATGGCTAACGCAAAACAAGACTAAAAGAGAGATCACTGAAGCATTCGCGCCTAGATCCGCCAAAGCACAGGCAAGTGTAAGGAACACGTGGTCAGGACCGAATATTTCCACTGTGTACGTGTCCTTGTTCGTCCTATCTTTTTTTTTCGTACCGTGTACAGCGCGTCAAAGCATTCAAGGAGCCTCGTGGCCAGACGACGCTCTGGAATCCATTCTGGTAAATTCGAGAAGTGCGTACCTGCTAGCCTGCAGACATCACCCGTCATCTGCATCCATGCTTCCGCATTCAAAGACACCGTTTTTTTTTTTAAATATTGTTTTCATCGTTTTGTTGTGATTGACTTCGCCGCAGGGTGGCGAAGCCCATGACGCGTTTTGTGCGGTATAGACCTCTTCCTACGACAGCCGTGAGTACTGCAGGTATTTGAGAACATTAGGTCGCAGTATTAATAAAGTAGGAAGCATTAGAGTCTGCCGTGCATACTGAATCTTCAAAGTCCTCCATCGCTGCTCGTCTCGCTGCATCGGCGGATATTTGTGTTTGTATGCAGAATTTTGGAACTATAGGTGGTAAAATAAAAATGCGGCAGGCAACATCAGTGACATGAAGTGACGAACACACGCGCTCAAACACAAAATGTTTGGGCCGGCCGTCTGAGGCTTTATGTAAGTTCGTTCACGACCGCGAAGGAGCGAACCATGTAGAGCAGAGCTCAATACCTCTGATTAGACGCGCATATTGATAATCGAACGTAATGCTCCGGACATACAAAAAAAACGGCGACAGCAACGGGAAGCATTCATGGTGCCTTTCAAATGCGATTACTATGTCGTGAAAGGCAGCGGGAGGGGTCGCGGCCTGCGTAGAACATTCTAGAATCGAGGACCATATCCGCTTTGTCGGGCAGTTGCGCGGCACACCACCGTGCTCCGGAGTCGTGTGGCTTATACGCC
Source organism: Amblyomma americanum (assembly GCF_052857255.1). Taxonomy (NCBI): domain Eukaryota; kingdom Metazoa; phylum Arthropoda; class Arachnida; order Ixodida; family Ixodidae; genus Amblyomma; species Amblyomma americanum. The sequence continues at coordinate 312,753,603 of NC_135497.1, read as the reverse complement.
TCCAACTAAAGAAAGCCATATTCGTGACTTGTTGAGATAAATGAAACCTGATGACATGAGCTATAAAGTGAGAATTTCAGTGACTGCTGGACTGCGCGCCGTCGCACAAAAGTGTTCTGGCCCACAACGGTGGATAGTTTTGTCAGAAGATTGCTAAGCCTATTCCAGCAAAAGGTGTCCGCAGCACACGTGTTAGCGGGGGGTCAGCAAAGGATAATGCGACGATCTATAATGGCCGCGCAGTTTACGAAGGCATATACTTAAACGATATGCTGCAGTTATACACTGCACAGGCTCCCACCTAGGACAAAGCTTACGAAAAATGCGTGTAACACCCCCCCCCCCCCCCCCCCCCCCCCCCACACACACACACACACAAAACAATAGTCAGCCAGGCATGCAAATATGCGAAGTGAAAACGCCGGTATTCTTGTATACCGGACGTCAACGTCAGCGGTGCAGCCAATGTGCAAGAATACCCGCAGTTGCAAGAGAACGGGACACGCACGGCGCTCAGTCCAACCGGCCGCGACGCAGCCGAAAGTAAATGCGCAAAATGCATGCAGGAAGAAGATACGATGTGTCCTGTACGTGAAGAAGACTGGAAAAAGGAAGAAAATTCGAAGAATTGAGGAGAGCGATTTACGAAGCAAGCTAAAGAAAAACGCCCAGCAGGGACAGCAGCATCGGCGAGTCAAGGGCCAACGTGGAAAGACGACCGTGTCGTCGAAAGGGAGACGCAGGATTTTTTTTTTCCCTGCACGCCAAGGCAGTCTCCTCCCCGCGGCATCCCGAAACATCTGCTGCTGCTCGCCGCCGACGGCGGATCCGGGCCCCGAGGCCTCCGGTCTTGGCTGGGCAGGGCACGAGGGAGCGCTCGGAAAGGGGACGAAAGTTGGGTGGGGAGTGCAAGTACCGCGTGTGCGGCTCCCTCTAGCGCTCACTCCTTGAGCGGAACCGCTGAGCAATCGTCTCGCGGGCGCGGAAACCAAAGCCTGCGCGCCCACAGCTGCACAGCGCGCGCGCTGCGATGGTGGCCAGATGCAGATCCGCGGCGCTCGTCGGCAATCGGTCAGTCAGCGCGAACAGCTGCTCAACTTCGCAAGAGGAAGCGTCTGTGTATCACTGCGAGCTCGGGCGCAAGCACGTTCGGGGTCCGCGGTTAGGCAACGCGTATAACGAACGCTTGAAAGCGCGCGAGCGTACCGCAGGCGCTGAGCGGGCTCGGCGCCAACAACGATCGCTGCATAGCGCTTCGCGGCACTCAGTTACTAGACCTCTCCGAGTGGGCTTTGAGCTGATGGCGGCTGCATCAGCAATGCCAGGAGCCAGCAACAGCGCAAGCTCGGATCATAATTGCGCTTCCGGAGCGAATGCATTTGATTTGCTTTTGCGGGCGCATCAGTTCTGAAATATTTGAAACTAGTAGCATGCTGCTGTATTATTGGCACTGAGTACAACACACATCAGCTGATGATACGCAGAGCTCGTGCTGACCGCGATGCAAGCTTTGCGGGGAAATTAAGCTTCATGCACGGACTAACTGCTTGTAGCGTTTTTGTTGGTACCACAGCTGTAAAGTCTACGAGGGGTGAATGAGGAAAAAAAAAGTGAAATGTGTGCCGGTGTCGCATGGTCCACTAGGCGCGTGTACGATGCGTACGAGATGGCTGCGTACCAACCGGCTAACGTCAGCTATGTGGAATGTGTGCACCTGCAAGCTGCTGCTAGCGAGTCACCGGGACACGTCCTCGAGCCTCAATCGCGCCAGCACACGTTCCCTTCAACCAGGAGGCCGCAACGTCACAGCGAACGCCGCCGCAGAGGCAGGCCCGATTCCTCCCTAGTGGGCTCCATTTCGCTCTTTTCCAGCGGCGTCAAACGCGGCTCCTTTGGGGATCAGCACCGGCGCGCGCATCCAGCCGCCGGGTGGCCAAGTTCACGCACGCGCTCGATGGCGACAGTGTTTTATTTCCGCCCCCTCCTCCTCCGTGGCCCATAGCGCGGCGGGGCGGCCCCGAGTCTGGCGATCGGAGAGGCGCCTTTGATTTCGGCGAAGTGCCCCGGTGGGCGCGTCCCGCTGCCCGAAATAGCCGCGGCCGCCACGCGCGGTCCCACCGCACAGACATCTTTGGGGCGGCACGGCGCGCCGTTTAAAATTAGAAGCGCGGAGGCCTCGCCGCGGGGAGCCCGAACCCCGGCGGCGGCAGCAGCAGCACTGAGGCGAGCGGACACCGCGCACGCGGCCGCTCACGGGCAGAGCCGATCGCGGCCCTCGCTGTAGGGAGCCCGTGGCGCGACACGTGGTCGTCTTGGTCCGCGCAGTGCGCGCTCCCGATTAGGCGCTGGTGCATTGACGGTGACTCCGATTGCTGCGTCCAGCTGAGACGCCACTGAAAGACCGAGAGCAGAGAAAAAGCCCTTGTTGCGTTTTTCACGCGACGCGCAGTCGTTGATTGCACGATTCCCGCGGTTTTTACGATCGCACGTTGGTCTTATCACGAACGCAGAGGGCGGCAGCGGTCGTGAAAGCTTGGGGATAGGTGCTTATTATATCAAGCACAGTACTAAGCAGACATCCTCGAGGGCTTAGAGACGTCGAAAAAGGTGAGGTGTACACGGAAACGAAAGGACCAAACTGTGTAGGAAAAATGTGAAACCAGTGCAGCAAGAAAGCCGAGTTCGGTCCGGGTGCACCTCCCACTGGCATTCCTGCAGGCGGTAGTCACCCAGCTGCTTTCCGTCTCCACAATGGCAGTGTGCGGGACTGGCGCCTCGTTCGCATGAACAGGTCTCTTAGGAATGCACTTCGCCACTGGCAGAGTATTCGAACGATGTCTGCGGCAGCCATTTCACATTGTCATCTGTACTAATGCGCTTCGCCTATTTTCCGGGCTTATAGCCTTGTGTGGGAGAGCGCGTAGGATTAAGCTAGCGTTCACGGGGATTAGAAAAATTGGAAGAAAAGGCAAGCCCCCTGAGCAGCATGACAACGCTAACAAATCTCTTTATACAAATGAGGGGCCAGTTCCACACCATACAAAAGCAGCAGGATGACTACCACCTGCAAGAAGGCCAGTGGAATGTGTACTTAACCGATCTCGGCCTTCTTTTCGCAGAAAGGCAAGGCCAGAATATCCATTTACAGCGAGGTGCGGCAAATGGTTTCACATCGTCCTACACATCCTCCACCCCCCTAGTTTCCGTGTAAACCTCACCTTTCGCGACGTCCGCCTTATCGAGAAAGCTTTATCCACAGAGTGGGGATAAATTGTAATCAGGCTAGTAAAGCGGAAATGCACTGAACATGCAGCAAATCAAGACGGATAGTCTGCGAATAATGCTTCCTTAGTACTTCATTTGATATAATTAGCACTGTTACGTCTCGCCTTCGACGCGCGGTATAGCCGGCGCGGATGCAACGGACGCCGCGGCTTCGTTCATCGCGGCCGCAACGCCTCCCGCCAAGCGCGTCCAGGCAGGTTTCAGTGCCACGTGTCGTCGTGCGTGCGTGTGTGTGTGTGTGCATGTTTTGCCCACGCTTGTCAAAGCGCGGGCAGCCGGGGAGAGGAGCTCCCCAACTGGGAGGCGAGGAGGTCTGACCGGCGCCGGCCTGGCGGACGCGCCCGTCACGCCTGAACATGTTCATGCGTCGCCGTCTTGTGCGACTCATCCCAAGCCGCTCCTTCTTGCCCTCGACTCCGAGGGTATATAAAGAGAGCTGCCCCGGACGCCAACGAGGAGACTTCGATTTCGCCCTTCGAGTAACGTGGTCGCCCTGACCGGCTGCTCTTTTGCGATGCCAGAATAAACAAGTTGTTCTGTTGCCAGTCGACTCATCCTTTGGCCGGGACCTTCGGATGTTTCCTGCTTTGCCCCAGGCCGCCAGGCCAACGCTACCCTTGGGGCCTGCAACCCATTTGCAACAGCACCTATGCACAAGGTTTTTGCGTCCTCCGGCGGCCAATCTGTTCCTGGTGAAAGTCAACGTCCAACCCGTGAAAGCCGAAAGATGTGTGCCGACTCGTGCCACACGCCAATGGGGAACTCTAATCTGGCAAACGGCGGAACGACGCCACCGGTTAAGCCTCAGCAGAGGCATTTGCGATGCCCCAGCAATTCCCCGTCGACTTTTTAACAGATGAGACCGAAAAACCAAAGGCAGTGCGTGTATCAAACGAACGGCAAACAAAAAATCGCTCTAATAGCCCTTGTATTCAGGAAATGAGACGAGGCGAACGACAGACGCGTGCGACGAGAACTGCGGTTCATCGTCATCATCGTCAACCTAATTGAGTCCACCTCGAGGACAGAGACCTCTCCGATATCCCCATCACCGAGATTTTCTTTTCTCACCATCCGGTACGTTTTCCTTCGCCTGGATTACACCTCACTACACTAACCAATCTTATCCGACATGTGTTCTCCGCGTGGGCATATTCCGGCCAAGTTCACCTCCCTTTGATTTCCGCTAGAATATCATTAGCTCGTGCTTTTCTCTATACCACCCTGCTCTCTTCCTGCCTCTTAACATTGTCGCATTTCATTTTTTTTTGTCCGTATAGTTCACTGCGCTGCCGTCAACCTTTTCGTTAGCCTAAAAGCTTCAGTGCCACAAGCGAGCACTGGCAAGATGAAATTATTATGCACTTTTCCTCTTGAGGAGTGCTGGTAACCTGTTTGTAATTACCTGGCAGTGCATGCCAAAAGCCCTCCATCCCACTCCTGGTCTCCTAGCTATATCTGTGTGATGGACCGCATGTTCCATTGGACAATCAAATGACCGCCTACACTGCTGTGCTCGGCCCTGGACTGTTAATTCCTCGCCTGAGTTAAGCTGGCAGGCCAGTATCAGCAAATCGGAGTGTGTGCCTGATAACGAACTTGGCAGGCTACAGAGGCGTTCTCCGTGATTTCTTATCCCTCCCTAACCCTCTGAATACTTCTTGTAAGCATGAAGTGTGTAGCAGTGGAGAGACTGTCACTTTCGACTGAATCAAATGTCTTTTCGGTGTCGATGAAGGCAAAGCGGCGAACAGCGGCTCACGATCCTCTACCGACTGTTCAAATTTTCATTTCACCTTGAAGGCTACGCATAGAGTGCGCCTTCGCAGTAAGTTTTTCATTGAGAATAAACAAACAGCGTTCTTCAGCATCATGTAAACGCGGGGCTCAGGAGTACAAGGCGGCGTTTTTCATTCTACCTCTCCTCCACTTGCCTTTAGTGCGGCTATAGCAAACACCACACTAGTGTTCTGAAGCCTTCCCCCCCGAATAACCGCCACTGGGTGGTTTAAGGGGTTTGAAGTGTTGGCACTAGGAGCAAGAGCGGAGTTAAGGGCAGTGGGGGGGGGGGGGGGTGAAAGCATCGACCTTAATTCCACACGAGAAGACAGAAGAGTCACACTGGTCTTACCTAACGCACTATTTTTATTCGAAACCACACAGTGACCACTACGTTCAATACTGATATCTCAAGTGTGCATCAGGCAAAAATTGCAGCATCTGACATGGTTGCCCAATTTGTTATCACAATATTTTTCATGCCCAAATATACATGAACAGGGGGCGACGGACTGTGTGGCGATGGCTACTACGAAACGCAGCTCATGTTTCAGGTGGTGTCCGGTAGGATAAAAGAAACACCAGCCGGGCCATAAATACGAGTCGATAATGCCGACACTGTCCCGTATTTTCTTTCCTCCGTTGTCTCATTCTTGCAGACGGATGCATGCTCTGCACTCTCTCGTGCTCTGCGTTTCGCTGCGCGCGAAAGGCAAAAGGGCCGCTCGAGTGTGCTTGGTGCGCAAATCGGAAGTCCACTTGGTTTTTCTTTTCCGCCAAACAAAGACACAAAGAGAAGAGAGGAGCGTCAGCGTTGACGGGAGCACAGAGGCCGTCAAAAGCGCCCGGCTGGACAAGGAGCGGCTTTGTGCGCCCTCGCGTCAGCAAGGAATAAAGGGCTCGGAAAGTGATGCCCAGAGCTGGCAGCCGGAAGAGAGCGGCGAGCGAATCTATATTAGGCTCTTCGCCTTGGACAGTATACATAACGTGGAGCAGGTCCAGCGGCACGCTAGCATGTATTTCATACGCCGACGGCGGTGCGACGCGCAGGCTGCAGGGCTCGCTCATACTGTACATCCCATTCATAACCGTCACGTGACATTTCCGCCGGTTCTTGGTTCGAGTTCACTGAGGGGAACACTGCCGAGAGGGGCGAATCAGGTCGCTTACAACGGTGACCACGTTTAAGGTGAACGCCAAGTCAGCACTCGAGCTAACGGGTTAGAAATTAAATCCTGAAAGCTAGAAGACAGCACGGATATACGCCCAGAGCGAGCTCCGCATAAAGGGGTTCGTTTTATACCCCCACGCCATTGTAGGGCCCAGTTCGGTCGACCTGCTGTTCTTGTGAACGATGCCTTAAAGATAATCACATAGAAGCTTAAGGATTAGTTCCGCCGGCGCTCAACATGAAAGAGCGCTGTTCTTTTCTTTAAGTAGTACGCGCCGTAATTCGGACTCGCACCGCGTCGGCGCGTAAAAGAAATAGCGGAAGGAAAGTAAGAGAGTAGAAAATTAATCAGGCAGGGGCACTCGAACCCGCCGACCAAGATGCACTTCGTCCGGTCACGTTCTAGGAAGTGCGGCACAGAATACACGCACTGGGGCCGTCGACTTTTCGTCAAACGCGGGCGCATACATAAATGCATACATCGAAGCCCTAACTGAATGACTGCCTCGAAATTCGCCAATGGGGTTTCTTCTTCACTCAGAAGCGGCGGCGCACGACGTGATTTTATATTCCTCGCCGCGAGGAGCACCTTTGTGCCGATAAATGTATGCAGGACGGGCCGCATATCCGCAAGAAAAATCTCGCGACGCCGATGTATGCATGCGGCGCCGTGGCGGCTCGTAATTTCTGCCCAATCGGTTTTGCATGCAGAGCAGGCTCGCTCGTGAGGCGGCGGGGTCGCCAAAGCCGAATAAATGACGGGATCCAAGCGCGGATTGAATCAGTGACTCAGCGGCGGTCGTGATTCACACAATCACTCGCGCAAACACAGCTCGCGGCATAAAATCATCATCATCCAGCCGGTCTATGCGACGAGCAACGGCGGCACCGTCTGTGTGTGCGTGGCCCCGTGTCGAAACCGGGCCGACGGCAACCCCGGCAGCAGCGTGGAGAATTAAGCACCGCGCCTTGTTTGCCGCGGCGTTTTTCGTTGCCAAGATCGCCGTCGTCGCAGCGTTTCTGTCCGCTGCCGATGACGCGACGAGCGAGGACCAGTCTCGCGTACGTGACGCCTCTCGCCCCCGCTTCATTAGTAGACAGTTTTAGTTGACCGGAGCGACGGTCCCGCTCCGCTCACGTTAGCACGGTAAGCGGAGCGCTGACACCGAAATATTTTTTTAGTTGCGGGTGAAACGAATTTTCCTTAGCGGAGGAGACTCTCGTAGCGCCCTCTGTGCAAATCAACTGGAAGCACTACATTTGATAAATTAAATAGGGTCATTATTTCTTTTAATATCGTAAAACATACTCTTTATTGTGCCATTTTATATGCAGTTAAAATAATTTAGGCAGCAGAAATGTTTTTAACATATATCGATGCACTTCGACAGGTCGGGTCTCCTCGATATCCAAACCAAGCCAACAGAATCTCTAGCCAAGGTTGTACTAGTTTTTCCCGACGTCGATGTTGATTTCACGAGCCACTGTGCGCATGCACGTACATATTCTACATTTGCTACGTCTACAAAGACGATGCCAAAGCCGAATTAGGACCGCCAGTGGAAACAGACGACGACGAACTCTGCGTGCTTGCCTCGCTGGGGACAGCCATCTTGCTCCGCTGCCGGGAGCCGTCTCGCTAGGCTCGCTCCGCTAGGGTCGTCAGCGAGCGGAACGGAAGGTGCGCTCACCTGGCGTTATCTGCGTGTGCCTATCCACAGCTTGCGCCCGCGTACGGTCTAGCGCGGTCTGAATTTTTACCACGTTCGTTGCGGCTGGAACGGACCAAGAATTTTTTCCTGCTGTGATGGTCATTTAGTCCGCAACAACCATAATGACGAACGATAGAGGAATCCTTCGGCTAGCTAAGCTCATGTACTCTTTGCAGCGTTTTTGAGCTAAATAAGCCGCGTTAGAGCAGCTTAATCCCAGTGCGCTAAGCCTGAAGTGATCACCTTCAAATCGCCTTAGACTGTAGACGTCCCGCATTTTTGGAGTAGTACTACAGCTGGCCGCAGAGAAAGGCGAAGGAAAGGGGCGATATTTGCAGAGATGCTAGACCCTCTGTAAATTCATGCTGTGTATGTGACGTTTTTGCCGAAAGTGTAGCCGCGCATGGTGTTTCTTGGCCGCGTAGTGGAGCAATTATGGCACCCTTGCCCTGTAGTCCAGCAATGTGTCGCAGTTAACAAAGTGTATGTACATCGGGGAAACTTGAATATAAATAAAAAACAAACTCACTTCTACCTGAGGGGAAGACGAATTCTCGGGTTTCGCGAACAGAGGCACATGGTCATCCTTGACGCATAGCGGCACATACTCCTGAGAGAGACGAAAAACCTACAGTCGGAACGTCAACTCAGCGGCGAATATATGGGCCTCTCCCGGCCTACGTCAGCGAGTGACGCGCTTCTGGCCTGGTGGCCAAAACGTGCGATTTCTGGCTGCATGGTGCAGCAGGTACCAAGGCGGCTCTAATCCGGAGAAGAAAGGGTGTGGCGCGCACCGAGCAGTCTCTAATCCGGAGAAGAAAGGCGATGGGGGAGCTCATGGACACATTCAGAACCGCTTCACAAGCGAAGCAAGCACAATTTTGCTCATCCAGCCGCGCCCCTTTGACGTCACGTTTTCGTACCCTGTACCAGGACGAATTTTTCTACGAAATTTCAGAGAAAGCTGTATACCTTTCCTTTGTAGCCGTATGGCCGCGCTTGGGTGGATGCCAGTGAGTAATTACTCCCTCATTTCATACAGACCTTTCCACGACCCCCGGGAAAAACGATTTTCTGGGCTGTGGCGAGAACGTGGGGAAGCTTAATCATGAACTCGTGTACTACGAGTCCAGCTCAGTGCCAAATATGGCGGCGCCCATCAACCTCTTATTGAAAAGGGCGTGGCTGCCCGAGAGATGATCCCGCGGACGCGCTAGCCTTGTTAGCCTGGAGCTATGACGCGCTGACTGAGGCTGCAGTGAAATGTTCGAGCGAGTGTGCTGCTTATATAGCGAAGGAGTTCTCAATGCAGGCCCAGTTTTGTGCTGCGGCTCAAAGATGCGCACGACATCGTCTGTCAGCGTACAAAGCCTTCTGTGCGCAGGCACCGCAGGCGCGACAGAAACTACCTGACGCAGGTGTGGCTGGTCCGCACATTCGGCGGTTGAGTGAGTTTAGCTGCCCACCGCGTGGAGCGGCGGATCCAGTCGCGGGAAGAAAGGCGGTAGGGACACGTGCGCCGACAGCAAGCATGGATACCGAGAAAATTTCTGCCTGTTATCCTATTCATGATACCCGCGGACGCCAGCGGCTCAAAATGAATAGCTCGTTCACGCGCGTATATACATGTGTGGAGAGTTCGCAGTCAGTATCCCCGCTTCTCAACTGTTTGCAGCACATACGCCTTCGCACCTGGCTGCCTATAGACAAGCGAAACCCCCCAAAATCGTGGTCTGTGCGCAAGAAGGAAGCATGGCCACGAAGTATACCCATGACGGTCTCGCATTTCGGTCTCGCTGATTTATTTTGGAGCACCATAAGCACGCAATGGTATTTACTGACGTAAATCGTGAACAAGCCCCGACGGAAATATTTTCCAATAGTGATCGCTTGGCAAGAGAGGTAGCTCCGGCTTTAAAGAGAAGCCGTGCCAGTGTACTTCCTCGGTACCACAAACGCTACCATGCGCCTGCGAAGCTGCTCCGTGTCGCCGTAAAGTTCAATGGACCGAATTTAGTGCGAATCCGGCGACTGCTTATTGCAAGCGTTGCACGCATTGGATCATGCAAGAAACTTTTTTTAGTTCTTAAAAAGTGCCTGTTCGGTGAGTGGTCGCTGCAGAAAAATGTTGCCCTCAATGGTGGGTCACACGTTACGCCTGTCAAGATCATTGTTCGCCAGTGGTGCGCTAGAAGAAATAATTGGGGCAGAAATCCGCAACGTGGAAACTGTCACAGTCTTGGTGACAGGTTTTGCAATGCGAACCTTGACTATGCTGCAAATTTATAGCAGCAGGCAAAAACAAAGGACGATCCAACAAAGAACACAATAAACAGAAAGCTACAGAGGGCTGTCATTTGTGTGCCTCTTCGTTGTCTCAGTTTCATCGGGCTGCTAAATCTTCATGATGCCTAACCGACTAGCCAAAACTGAGATTTTAAATAACTTGTTCATCTAGTCCTTCTTGAGCTTAGAATTAGAGGGAAATTATGCAGATTTATATCGCCGTTGACCAGACAGTTCCGATTGCTTCTATGTTTTATGCCCACATTGTATGCTTTACAAGAGCGCTTGGATGTTACGTTATCGTACTGCCGCGGGTGCGTGAAAAAATGTCACTCAAAACGCAATAACACGCTAAACGCACTGCGCGACAAAAATAACAGTGCAGTAGTTGGGCGGAAGATGCCAGCCCAAGCCCGACGCTTTCCGCCGGTATCATCTCTCCGGCGGTTCAGAAGGCGACCGCTTGGCGGCGACATTGTGCACAAAACTTACGTACTGCCTACTACATGGTGTCACGGTCAACTTTCTGGGGTTCTGCTGCCAAGGACGGGCACGAAAAGGAAGGAGAGGAGTATGTCCCCTTGCCGTGGGGAGTGGGCTATCCCAGCCGTAGTGGCCCCGCACCGTCTCTCCAACTTCCCCCCTCACCCCTCTGTAGCTTCAGGTCGAACAGTGGACAACCCACTGACCATAACACGGGGACAAACGGCCGTGGTCGCAAAGTGCAGCGTGTAAGAAATGGATGGATTCAATGGGGGAAAAACAGATTTCAGGCCTATATAAAAAAACGTAAAAGACAAATCGGGAAGGAATTGTTATTTCAGAATTCAAGAGACAGTGCCCTACTATTTGAAGCGAGATCAGGGTGTCCTAGAACGCGAAGCTGCAAAAATAAATTTAACCAAGACGATGACAGGGGTACAGTAATGTGGTAAATCCGCAGAAACAATTGAACATATTTTAACTGAATGTGGCGGTATCCATCCAAATGCCGGTACATGTGCGTTCACTCTCCACGAGACACCATGGTTTGAAGACAACAAAGGTAATGCGAATGAATCTGCGGTGGACGTTAGTAGAAAGCTATTGAAAGATTTGCGGCTCAAAAGCACGGCGGTTAGTCCAGGATTAAAAATTGGTCAAACGTAAAAATCAATTAAAGTCGTATTTGAAGAAAAATATCGAACTTATAGATGATACAGTTAAGTTTGATTCAGAGAAATGTGAAGAAACAGATACCGAGCATGGCAGCACCTGCCAGCACCGCGCTTCAAAGGCGACGACGCTTCTAGCGTCCATCCATCCAACTTTGTGCTCGTCTTCACGAAGTGTCTATCGCGGCCAAAAGCAGCTGGACCCATTGCCTAATTACGAAGTGCAACAGCACATTGATAAATTCCCTAGGAAGCAAATTTTAGTGGCTGCTAGCGCGACAGTAGGAGGAGATGCATGTGAGTGTTGGTGCTTCGTCAGAAACAATTTCGCGTTCTATTTTTTTCCTCCACATCATTTCAAGGGTGTAGACGCTTGCTAGACTTCTAGAATTTACAAAAAAAAAAAAAACAAGCTATTTGCACGGTGTGGGGGCAGGAGCACGCGCCGTAAAATTTTGCCCTGTGCAGATGGCTCGCGCGTTCGATCGATCGGTTCCTGGCCGTGCACAGGGATTCCCTAAGGGGAGCGCAAACTCTTTTCGAAATTCCAAAAGGCAGTTCCCGCGCTCAGAGAAAACTCCTTTATCGCGGCAGCAGGCCCATCCTAGGAACGAAAGCCGAATGGAGCTCACACGCTGCAAGCACCTGGCGAGGAGCAGCGTGGCACAGCTGCCCTTCTTTCCCTTGTGGCGACTGCAACGCGCGGCTTAATGCCTCGAAGGGACTGTGAAAGGGCATCTCAGTAAACCTGCGGTATGCGCCCGAGGTGTCGAAATACGCCGCTCCACGAATATCCTCCAGCAATATTTTTTTTAATGCACTTCGAAGCTAAGTTAGCTGTGGTCAAAATTTGAATTCCAGCGCCTTCGCGCCTTTCCCTCTCCTCTCGCCACATTTTGCACGCTCAAAGGTAGGTGCTCCTCTTCAAATCGCACCGCCAAAGCGCGAGAATCCCCCACCCCGGTGGTGTGGGGGGGGGGGGGGGGGGGAAGAGGGTTTCTAATCCCCTTCCTGAGGTGTTCATGGAAACACAATAGGTGTTTCCACTTAATCCATTTACTGCGGTCACAAGACACGTAAGGAATGTGAACGGAATACACTACGCATTATTCACAGTCCAGAAGTCGTCAATGCTTCAGCCGTCCGCCTGCACACCTGTACTGAGCTTGAGCCCGCCTTGATTTCGAGCCGCCCCAAAGCACCGGGCAGCGCGAGAATAATTGCGCGACTTGATAACCTATCGCCAAATTTGCCTCTGCGCTGGAGACGCGAGGGTTTTTCGATTTCCTCATGATATGCGAGCATTTTCTCTTGAGAAGGTCGAATAATCGCCTGTGCCCCATCGTGCAGGCTTTAGCTGCGGAGTGACACGATATCCTAATGCAACGCAACACCCCGAGCGGTAAGCACGAACCATGCGGGTATGCACATTCATCTATAGCCACTCTTCAGGCTTGTGCACGGCTGGTTTGGGAAAGCATGCATGCCACTGCGCTCGAAGATGGCAAGAACGGCTACACGTGCTGGAGCCTCCACGGACACGCGGAGTGGCAAGCACCAGCACGCTGCTTCACTCAAGCTCCGCCCACAGCCTGCATCACCTTGCCACCGCACTGCTTGGCTCGCTGGGTGTACTTCACGTTCGCACCAGAAAAGGCAGAACAGCCGAGAAACGACAGCGCGCCTGCGCAAGTTGTGAGCTTTTCGGCAACGGCGCCTGGCGACGAACTGCGCTGGTCGTCGCTAAGCCTAGCCAGATTCGCATCGATGCCGCAGCAGACGGCGCTTCGGAACTGGCCAGCACTGTAATGAATCTACCGCCCTCGTCACCGCTTTTCTATGAACCCGATCTCATTACAAAATGGAGATATGCTCGATGTCCGCGCCGCCTTCAGCCGCGGAGATATACTAGTTGTTTCAGCGAACACTCAAACATTTTCAAAAATAGGCTTTTTTGGGGTAAAAATATGGCTTCTGCGGCATAGTATTACCAGTTTTGGCGGACACCAGAAAAACCGGTGAATCGTCTGCAGTAAGATAATAATCTAATTTTTAATTAACTTTATAGCTATCCAATATAGGCACTTGGTTGCAATAAGAGATTTATTTGTATTCGGTTGCTAGTAATAGCCATATCAATCTTTAGAATTTCGAAATCTCGATTACCCTTGGCGCTGTGGTCCGATAAAATTTGGCTTTTTCGACTAGTTACGTGCACTGGAGGGGTTCTTTGCCTGCATGCTTTCAAAAGCGCACGTCGCAAAAGGGCGGCGGGGCCGCGTGGTGGCGCTGCATGCGTCTTCACTGTAGAGTGCCTCCATGCGCACGTACTTCACTGGCCAATGAGGTAAAATTGAAGTGTTGCTACCAGGTAAAGCATTATTTTACAATGTACACTGCATACTAATGTGCAATGCAATTTGCTGTATACGCTCGCGTATGGGCTGTGCTCGTGTAAGGGCCGCTTGCCCAAATTGGCGCCCGAAAATTAAAAAAAAAATCAGCAGAAGGTAGTTACACTCCATGTGTGCATAAGTTTCTTTCCGAGGCACATTCCGCGGTAGCTATACCAACAATGCAATGCAATGACCAAACCTTGTGACAAATGAGAGGTAGGACTGAATTACGCAAAGCTTATTTCAGCAGCAAAGCCAGCGAAAAAACAGGTGACAGCCGCGTGTCGCACATCTGTGCACGGAAAGTGCGGCTAGGCAAGGATGGCAACGCGTTATCACATTAGCCGCACTACTGTGCTAAATGTCTCTCCCACCACATCTTGTGCGGCTAAAACAAGATCACCGTTTCACACACCTTCAGAACGCGCGTGCACACACACATGCATACACACAGGAAAAGTTGGTAGAAATATGATTAAAAATGTGTATCACGCTACCGCTTTTTGACGACTGCTCAGACGGGGAAAGCTGTCATCATACTTGAAGAAAAGCACAAAGTTGCACGCAAAGAACGCGCACACCAAATGCGAAGCAGATCCCAGTGCACACGGCCCGACGGCGAACCTTACAGCAAAGTACTGAGGGACTTTTATAGCGTAGTCTACCGTGGCGACACCTAGTGTTGCCGCCGCGAAGCGGCAGGCTGTGGTGGCGGTTGTTGTTATGAGGGGGGTACTGGTCCCGACGTATGTTGGCCCTTAGGGCATCACTCTTGAGGACCAGGGGAGGGGGGTTGGGGTGTTGGGAAGGGGGGGACAGGCTGTCGACTACAGTGAACGTACGCGGCGTCTCGGATGGATGAATGCATGAATGGATGGATATGGCTGAACCCGTTAAATCGGGCGGTGGCTCAAGCCACCTAGCCATGACTCATGAAATTTTACTCTTGTCTTGGAGCCGCTTCCCAAGGAGCCTTCCCATGGACACTACCAAGTTCACTCCAACGCAGGTGCGACTGACCTGGCATGGAAAACATGCGGCTATTGACGGCGTGGCATGTACCCAGGTGGCTCTGGCGGAAAGAAAGGAGGCGGGTACACGTGCGCCCACAGTTAACACGGATGCCAAAAAGTTTCCGGCTGTCATCCCAGGAATCCATGGTACTCGCGGATGCTAGCATTTCAAGATGAAGAGCCTGTTCACGCATGTAGTGCGCGTAAGCCGAGTTCGCAGTCAGTGGCCCCGTGTTTCACCCAATTTCGGCACATACGCCCTCTCAGCCGCTCCTGATAATGGCCGATTCACACGACGGTCCGTTCGCCCGCGGCCCGCGCATCACGTGTTCGTGCGCCACTAAAAACTGGCCTGCGATCCAGTGACGTCAAGCGGATGCGACGGACGAAAAGAGCAGACGACGCGCTGGGTGTACCACTGTTGCCATAATATTTTGAAACGTTTAGCAACGCTGGTCAAACTGGTTTTTCCTCCTGACCCATGACTGCGATTGAATGGCGCAGGTGCGGCCCTTTGTCCAATTCCTGAATGGCCTGGGCCGTCTTGCTAGCCGAGTCAATCACTTCGTCATGGCAGCGAACGTAGTGCAGCTTGTCAAAACAGCGCGCCAGCTCAACGCCACTCAGAGAAATGCGGCAGCCGAAATATTGACAAGAGCGGCGGTTGCCAGAGCTGGCAAGCGCATCTTCGCGGGCCGCCGCTAATTCCCGCGAGGGGAGAGGCACTTGAACTTCCTTGGTTGTCCAGACTGCGGGCCGACAGCACGCCTCTCGATTTGGTGACGCACGAACACTTGATGCGCGGGCCGCGGGCGAACAGTCCGTCGTGTGAATCGGCCATTAGACGTTCAAAACACAAAGAATCCAAGTCTCGCAGCAACCAGAAACATGTACACAAAGTTACAATGATGGTCTGCAGCGCGCACTTCAGCCCCTCTTGATTTCTTTTGGAGCACCACAGACAGGCTACGATTTTGACTTCCGTAAACCGGGAACAAGTCCTGACAAATACTTTTTTTTTCGGCAGCTGTAAAGAGCAGCTGTCGCTATTGCTTCCTCGGTGCCACAAATGCTGCTACCAGCTGGCAATCTAGCTCCACGTCGCCTAAAGTATACAGCACAGACTCCTCATTTAGTGTGCATCCGGGGATTACTGATTGCAAGCATTGCAGACAAACTGAATCGCGCAGGAAACATGTTTTTCACTTTTTACTAAGTACCTGTACACGGGCAAGTGGCCTCTGCTGAATTCATTGCCTTCAATTGAGAGCGGTTCACAATTTACGTCAGTCAAGAGCCCCGCTCACCGGTGATGCTTTAGACGAGATCACTGGGGCACAAATGCGCGCAGAAAACTGTCACAGTCCTGTTACACGTCTTGCGATGCGAACCTTGATTACGCTACAGATTTAAACCAGCGCGCCGAAACAATCGTATATAATTTTGAATGGGTCAGCAAATAGGATTATGGCACATTTGATTTGGCTTTATAGGATGGACGTCCCAAAGCGGCTCAGTCTATGAGGGACGCCGTAGTGGAGGGCTCCGAATAATTTAGACCACCTGGGGTTCTTAACGGGCACTAACAATGCACAGTGCATGGAATTTTCACATTTTTCCTCCATCGAAGTGCTACCGTAGTGGGCGGGTTCAAACCCACGACTTGCATGGTGTAATATAAGTGCACAGTAATTAACCACCGGTAATGGTAGTTATACGGAGCCCTCCATTAAGGAGTCACTCAAAGGCTGAATCGCTTTGGAAGCTTCATCCTATAATGTTAAACGAAATGTTCCGTAATCCTATTTGTCTCCTATTCAAACCTGCACACATTTTTCAATAGGGGAGGACGATTGAAGAGAGAACACAACCAATAGGGAAAGCTGCACAGGGTTGTCATTTGTGTGTTTCTTCGCCGGCCCCGTTTCATCGCGCTGCTTTAAATATTCGTGAGCGGCCGACTTGCACACAATGGGGCTTCAATTAACTTGAT
Organism: Amblyomma americanum; assembly: GCF_052857255.1. Classification (NCBI taxonomy): domain Eukaryota; kingdom Metazoa; phylum Arthropoda; class Arachnida; order Ixodida; family Ixodidae; genus Amblyomma; species Amblyomma americanum. The sequence goes on along the minus strand of NC_135497.1, from coordinate 312,736,814 downwards.
TTTAACTCGTTTTTAAGCTTAGAATCAGAGAAAACGTATGCAGGCATATCTCACCTTTGACCGCACAGTTAGAGAGAGCACTGCGGAATACAGAAAATGAGATTGTTTTCATGTTTTCTGCCAAAACTGTGTGCTTTACATGCGCGCATGGAGGTTATTTTAGCCTGTTGTCGTGGCTGCGTGGAAAACGTCACTCAAAACGCAATAATACGCTGAGCTGGGCGACAGTACAGAAGTTGGGCGGGAGACGAGAGGCCACTCCGGACGCCTTCCGCCGGTATCAGCTCTCTGGTGGTTCCAGGGAGGCTGCGTGGTGGCGACCGCGTACGCGAAACGACGTTCAGAACCCATGGAAATGGCAATGGACCTTTTTCCGGTGCCGTCTTGCTTCAAGCAAGAAGACGCGGTCTATAGTTGGAATGCATCACATTCTGGGGAGCTAAACCGACTCAGTGCAGGAATGACAACGAACAGCCCGGAATGTGTGTCCACAAGTATTTCACTCTGCTCTGTAATTCACAAGTAATTTTCTCTGGCCAGACGTGCCGGGTACCGTTCTTAATTTAAGCCCGAGCCTTTGTAAAAGAATTTTCGCCGAAAAGATGCGAGGGAGCGTGCCGGTCAGGCCAGGAAGGCTTAGTTCGCCTCCATTCCGGTTGCCAGGACTGGCAACCGGCTTTAGAAGTGTGGTTCTAGCTGCTCCGCTGCCGGTTCCATGGCTGGCAACCGGGTTCCGGAATACGTTGCAGCCCTATTTAAAAAGGGGTACATAAGAAAAAAATGCTACGAATTTAAAGAGTGGAAGTGCGAGAACTGGTGTAATCAGACGTCACGTGACCACAGTACAATCAAGCGCATCGTCAAACGAAAGATAGTGGCGAGTGCAACTGAGTACAGTGCGCTGACTTCAATGCGACAGCTATGAGCGTATACTTGCAACGTCTGCATTGGGATATGCAGGGTGTATCACGTAACTTGAGCCAAGAATTAGCAGACAGCGGAGCACCGGAGCCTGGTGAAACGAACGACATATTGTTTCCCGTCATATGGGGCTCCTCAAAGTACATTCAAAATTCCGCCTAATTAGTTAATGAGCTAAGACTAATTATGCATTTCTTTAAATACTCACTCTAGGGTCAAGTGCGGTTTGTTAAGTTGTAGAGGTGGCTACGAAACAACCGATCCAGTTTTTTGTGTCAACGTATCTTCACGCGGTTGGTTGGACCTAGTTGGTTATACATCTTGCAGAACCGCGCTAAAGTTTTTACAAGCAACAGAACAAGAGTGGGTTCGGATCCCACCGGCGGCATGTGGTTGTTCTTTCTTCTGCTTTCTAATAAATTATACTTAAATAATTACCCTATTCATCTCCCATTGATGAACACCGCAAATTAAAAAAAAAACAACAACACCATGCTCGTTGGTTGTGGCGACTGCGGGCTTCCTTCATCTAAGATCAAAGCGAGCACCTTTATTCCCTTCCCTTCTCTGCTGAAGAGGTAACGAGGACCACGGTTCTGGCAGTCTTATGTTTATGGGGTTTAACGTCCCAAAGCGACTCAGACTATGAGAGACGCCGTACGTAGTGGAGGGCTCCGGAAATTTCGACCATGTGTTGTTTCTTAACGTGCACTGCTATCGCACAGCACACGGACCTCTAGCATTTCGCCTCCATCGAAATGCGACCGCCGCGACCGAGGTCGAACCCTCGTCTTTCGTGACAGCAGCCGAGCACGCTAACCACTGAGCCACCGCGGCGGCTCTCTCTGTCTTGATGCCATAGGCAGCATGAGAGGGTTCTCGCACAGCATCCGCCCTCACCGTTCGATCATGTTTCACGTCACACTCGCGGTAATACAGGACGTACTGCATCCGCCGCTGTGGACGAGGGTGGCGCCGGTGAACTCACAAGGTTCGTTTACGCGAAAGCACAAATACCCCCGAAAACAGATGATTGGGCAGCCGTCGTCGTAGTAGCTTAATTGGGAGAGCACCGGACGCACAATTCGGAGGTCGAGGGTTCGGATTCCACTGGCGGCACGTGTTGGTTCTTCTTCTTTCCAATCAATTGCATTTAAATAATTATCCTATTCATCTCCCATTGATGAACACCACTAATTAATATAATCCCCTATGCTCCTTGGATTCGACGACTGTTTGCTTCGTCCATGTCTGTAGATATAGCAGGGCATATAGTAGACTCCATCGCCGGGATTTATGCGCAGAGTGCAGTTCCGGGAAAACAAAAATGGCAGATTTCTTGCCTGCTGTAGAACACATAATCCAATTATAACCTATTTGTAACTTTCTCGTACAAAAGTGCTCGCGCGACTTTTTTTTTTTTCATTCTGGGCCGTTTTTTTTTCCTTCACGCCTCTTCCTCCGGGGAAATTACTTCCGGGGATATTTTTCCTAAACCCCTCTTAATTATTTCCTAAATACTTATTATGTCCTCCCCCATCGCATTCCTCTCCTCAGGTGAAATCTCGATAGTCGGATACAACTCAAGAACGAAGCTGCAGACGCCCCTCAATGAAGGCTCTCCAGCTAATGGCGTCGACAGATTTTCATGATGCCGCGGTTAATCTGACAAGGCCGTGGTTAATCCCCTGCGAATTCAGGCTAGTAGATCCAGGGGATTAACCACGACGTGATGAGAATCAGTCGACGCCATTGGCTGGAGGGTGTTTTTTGAGGGACATTTGCTGCTTCGTTCTTGAGTTACACCCGACTCTACTGCATTTTACGTCTCACAGTCGTTTGACGTTGGAAAAAATAAAAGGAAATAAAAGATGGGCAACTCTACTTACTCAACCACCACTCCACTGCTGTGGGCATTTCTTAGCAGCCGCGTGCTTCTAGAGCAATTTCTATCACCCCGCTCCGGCTTCTTTCTTCCTTTGCAGCAAAAAAAAGAAAGAAAACATCGCATGGCGCTTTCCTTCGCGGAGGAGAATATGGCCCGTATAACGCCGCTTCTTGTTTATTTTTCCGCCCCACTTTCTGCACACTTCGCGCAGCGTCTGGCGGCGGACCCTTAACTACACGGTTCTAATTTAAAACAGCGCACTGGCCGAGCGCGCGCGAAGAGGCCCGCTCGGGAAACCAAGTCAGCGGCTGCCAGCCGAACTGCCGATGCACGGAAAAGAGGCGAGGGCGCCCGAAGAAGGCAAGGCGGCGGTTTGTGCCTCCTGCCCGCCTTCCTCGCAGCCCGAGCTTTGCTTGGCTGGACGTTTTCCGTGAAAGGGGCCGCAGCCAACGGACTGTTTTCCTTACTGAGACCCCCCCCTGCCTCTTCTTTTTACCGTCCACATTTTATGCGCGGCTTTCGTTATGGTTTCGATTTCAATATCATAATCAGATGCAGGAAGAAATAAAAAACAACGTCAACTAGCATGGCAGGGCGTCTCGTTCTTTGTTGTTGCTCGCTTAAGTTTCCTTCAAGGTCAGACAGTTACGCTGCTAGCACCCATGAAACTGCACGCGGTGGACTAGGGCGAGTCCACAGCACGTGGAGAGCATGATGACCCCTTGGCAAAAATCTGCAAGTCACCTTCTCTGCACAGCGAAAATTCCTTCACTATTGCTGTGCAGCCTGTGTTATGGGCGGAAGTTAGGCGCAGCGGTTGTGAGCTTCTGAAAGCAGAATAATGCTATGCATCCTTCCTGCATGCTAATGCCGTGCTTAACAGGTGCAACACACCTGCCGCGCGTTGAGGCAGGAGTGAAAGGCAGCTGTGCTAATCCACTGTGTTCCTATCTTCTTCCCTGTGTTGTGCAGAAGAGCAGACTTCCGGACTTTTACAGGGGGACTCTCAAGCCAGCATCGCACGGCGCGGCGGACGAACACGCAGAAAGACGCCCAAAGAGGGACGTGAGAATCACATAAAAGAGGGGGGAAAAAAAAGATGACGGAGTTGGCCTCGTGGTTTAAAAGTTGACGGCAAAAAAGAAAGAACACAACATATGGAACTCAACCGTACTGCGCTGGTTACCTTACGCGCCAAATGTCACACGTTTCCAGCCGATTAATCTAGCGCCGCAGGTGCACCTAAACCGGACGGACAAGTGAAGGAAACAAGCAGGAACGTTTTGATTTATATGAAAAGGTACTGCCTAAAACTAAAAGAATTAGGTGTGATATTACTGTCTCAACAATCAATTCGAATCATAATACAGTGGACAAAACTGGGCATTGGGAGATGTCGATCTCACGTGACTACAGAACTGTTTACGTAACGGAGCTATAGCTCAAATGCATCGTGCTTTTAAAATGCCATTTTAGTTTTATATTATTATTTTCGCTTTCTCCAACGCGTTTTCTCGTGCAGTGAAAGCCTGTATACAAAGGGGCATTGACTCCGCCCGTTCTCGCACCAGCTACGTCAGAGACGGCGTGAATTATTTTGAGGAAGTGTTTCTCCATTACTGGGCACGGCTCGCATTAATGTATTACGACGCTGGAAAAACGGAAATCGGGGAAAGTGAACCCAAGCCGGCAAAGAATTCCTGAAGATATCTCCTAAAACATCTTCCCGAAAAAAAAAAAATTAAACGCCGTCGCTAACACAAACTACTCCAAGTTGACCATGCGCCACGACCGCGCACGCCACAACGGGTTCTCTGCCAGAGGCGCGTTCCCCAAACCTCCCTGAGAAGCGCGAAACGAAGCACTGGCACGGCGTTGCAGCTTGGCGCTGCGACGCCTTGCGGGCGGGGGCAGCTGGCGTGGGTCGGCAAGGAGTACGAGGACGGCGATTACAGAGCTCAGTGGTAGGACGTGCCCCGTGGGTCACCTAGGTCCAGTTCGGTGACCCTGGAACGGCGGCCAGTGCAGGTTCTCGCGAACCAGGTTCAACGAACAAGTGTCGATGACACCTCGCTCGGCGAACCGGGCTCGGGGAAAATCACCGGCACTAAGACGCCGGGACGGCTGCTAAGTGCGTCCCCTTCCGGGAATAAGCCGCTTTCGAAGGCGAAGCAACAAGGAGAAGTGGGGGGGGGGAGAGGGGGAGAGAGAGGTTGGAGGAGAATGCCGCTGGGGTAAAGCGGGGAAACAAAGGCACGAGACAGCAGAACGCGGAAGGGTACACCGCGCCTACGGCAGCCTCGAGCGCTGCACTACCCGCGGTTAAAAAAGCTTGACTGAGTGACAGCAAATTATTAGCGCTCCACTCGCGGCCCGGGACGAAACCGAGCTGCGACGCATGCTTCCGGAAAACCTACTGTCGACATCGCCTTTTTTCTTCTTCTCTTTCTCGAAACCAAATCCCGTGAAGAAATTCACGCGGAAACGAAACAAAAAAAAAAAAAGCTCACAGACGACAGGAGAAATGGAAAAGGCACGAGGTAGAAAACGTACAGGGAAACGTCACCTGGGAGTATTTGTATTGTTCGCACATATATATCTCCCCAACAACTACAAATAACGATCGCGGCCCGTCAAACAACGGCCAAGGAATCCAGCGCCGTGACCTCGAGCCTGCATAAATATGTGACGATAAATGTTTTCACGAAGTTCTGTGATCCAAGAGATCCCGGTCGACGGCTGAGGGGGAGGACATGGGCTGGGACCGAGCGGCGCCTCGGATACCCATCATCCTTTTGACGGGTGCTAATAAATGTTATTTCTCTCTCTCTCACGAAATTCTCGCAGGACGCTCATACGGTACTGGTCTCCGGAGACCGGGTACCTAAAGCATAATCATCGGCATTTACAGCCCGCTGGCATGTAATCCGGAGGAAGAAGATCAGATGAGCCATTAAAGGAAATCAAAGGAAAACTTGTGTCTTTTAATACCATTTGCGTAGTTGGAAGAAACTTGTTGGAGAAAGGAGTTAAAAAAAACTGAATCGACACGGACAAGCTCCCTGACCACAGGAGTATTGAAATATAAACCACCGCAACATGCACTCCATTAGAGTGCATACTCAAGAACATGTGAGTGCGTCGACAGAGGAAAATATTAAAGAAGGAAAGAAGAAAAAAAGGACCCCCACCAAACAAGCTCGTCGGTCCAAGTGGTTGCTACGAATTGGTGAAAAGGAGTAGCCGGATCCGCTATGCAGTACCAACCTCTCCTTTACTGTTCATGTAAATAAAAAAAGCCAGTAAATTTAAAAATAGACTTTACAAAACGGGACATGCTTTCTAAGAACTCGTGGATATCAAATCAGCTCATTACGAAGCCAAGAATGTATTGAGCGAAGAAAATACAATATCGTGAGTTAAACATGCAATGGGTGTCCGCGAATATCAATTTTTTTAGAATACTAATCGAATGCGAATAGCTTCGAAATATTGAATAATTATTCACAAATTAGTTTTCATGCTCACACGCCGGAGCACTGAACTTTTCTGCGGAATAGACCGGTAGGCTGCAACGCTAAAGTTGCAATATCTTGAATATAATCTGATTATGAAAACACGTGTCAAGCTTACCAAAATAGGACAAAGCCCTGCCGCACCCCCCCCCCCCCCAAAAAAAAAAAAGGAATATTCCAAGTTGTAGCAGAACAATGATGTTTGCAATAATAACAAGCCCCGATTCGTCCCAAGCAAAACGGTGTAAAATGTTACAAGCAACTTGCAAAAACACCAGTCACAAAAGACAGGGACAACAGAAGGAGTGTTCACGACACAACGACTGGTCCAGTCGTGGCGTGAACACTCCTTCTCTTGCGTCGTTGTGTCGTGAACACTCCTTCTGTTGTCTCTGTCTTTTGTGACTGGTGTTTTTTTTTTCCAGTTACTATGAACCAACTGGCCCGCATTTCAACCCTTCTGTTACAAGCAGTGCTGAAGAAAAAAAATCAAAACCAAATATTTTGTAGGGCAAAGTAGCATGTGTTCCATTCGGGCACTGGAAAACTAAGGATTGTGAATGCACTTCTAGCTTTTCGATTTGTCTTTAATATCTATGTCCTTTTGAATATTCTAATTACATAACAAACCGAGTTTTCGAATCAAATGTGAATATTCCTTGCATAATATCTGATTAGTAGTGAAATTGTTAGAACATTCGTAGACTCCTACAGTTTTCCTTGCGCATCCGAAGGCCTCTTCACCAAATTCTCCTCCTCCGAAATATACACACACCGTTGTTTAGGGTGCTGTTAGTGGCGGACTAATTCGACCGCAAATGTAATTGTGCTCCCCCTTCGCACGTGAATTGTGCGCAACGGCCGAAGCCTGCGAAGCACGCGCTTAGCGTTTCTGCGGAGCCTTCCAACGTGCCTCCAGAACTCGTGACGGCGTGCACGGCAGGACGCTTCGCTTCCTCAGCGCCGTCGGCAGGACGTAATCTGAACGCTTCACTTTTGAAAAGCGGGCGCTGGCGGAATTCGCTAAAAGCGGCAGATTTCTCGCAGCTCTTCGTTATTGAGGCGTATGTGCCAAGGCGTGTGTTGCTTTCATCCCGTCACCGTTCTTACGCGCTGTGCCTTCCTCGGTGCTTTGGCGCAGTCGCGCAGAGTGCATGCGCAGAATGCGGTCGCGCCAACAACGAGCCGGATGAGACAAAGCACATGTGTCACTGGCCATAGAGTGGGAAATATATGGAGCACTGTAGTTGGCGCGTCGAGGAAATATCGAGCTTACTTGGTGGGAATTTTGCACGCCGCTGGGGAGAGAGGTGTATTCACTAATTATAGAAGTGGAGGTGCTCATTTTATTTTTTATAGATAAACTATACACCTACTCCACCAACAAGGCGCCAGCACAGTAGTGAAACGAGGTTGCATCAATGAATGCGCTAGCTTTAAGTGCATTACTTTATGCTGCGGAACAAGTATGCACAGAAAAGTTCCAGCTACGATGCACGCACGCTGACTGCTTGCGACGGGAGAGTGACGTTCTGCGAGCCGCACACTACGATCGTGCGTAAAACTTGGCCCTCGTGAAATCTTTCATTCAATTTTTTTTTCTTCCGGTGCCTCGGCCTGGTTTTTCCAGAATTTCTCGCGTCCCTGTCACCCGAGGCGACGCCGGAAAGTGGATAATTCACCAGCGGCAAGCACTCAAGAGGTTCTGGCGCCTTGTGAGGCGGTTCCCAGCAAGTATATGCATTTACTGCTGACGACGTTGCATTTGAAAATGGAACATTTCTATTCCCGCCACTCGGATCAAACTCGTGACGTCAAGACTGAGAACTACTCGGGGTCACCGCTAGGTAGCTAATGGTGACAGAGCCTAGCTTCAGAGACGAAGAAAAAAAATATATACCAGGCGCGCACGGGCAGTCATTGTGTAGGACCGTTTGACACTTGAAAGGACATTCGAACAACAAGGGTGCCATAAGATGCGATATAAAATTTTAACACTAGTATTAGAAGCAGCCATTCGTAAAAAAAAAGGAAAGGTGAGCAAACAACAATCATTCATGTTATTGCTACTGGACAGCATGCGCTGCTTTAGCGAACGTTTCCTTGTATAAAACAGCGTTGACAATCCGCGTATACTTGGGAATAGAAAAGAAGAAGTAATTTATCATACACAAAAGGCACAGCTCCGGTATATACACAAATACCTATTAAATAAAGACAGATCACAAGCATACAATAGACGGTACGGGCGCCACAGACTGCCCATATTTCGGCATGCTGTGTGTTCTGTGGTGTGCAGTTAGTGTGACTTTTAATTTTATATGCTTAACAGTGCACCAACTGGCACAACCACGTGTTTTAGTCACATTATACACAACGCGGCAAAGCTTTCCCGTCATTAACGGAGGTACATATGATATCTGCTGAAGGAAATCGCCAAATTGCTAAAAAAGAAAATAAACATCACATTGTAGCGAAAAAATCAAATATATATACGAAAACTAAATAAAAATCATTATATATCAATGCGCTAGTGATCATGCTAGCAAAGTAAACACAGAGACCACAATGTTACGGTGATACGCACTCGACTCGCATTATTAGACGAGCATTTCTTTTTTAAATTCACAAGCGAATACTCTGACAAGATCTCTCCAACATTTTTAATCACACAAAACTGGTTTTGTCGAACAGCGTACCCAACATGGCAACCAACAATCCACCGCCGACGTCTTGAGCGAATTCATCGAGTGTTGTTGTAAAAAAAAATATAGCGCCCTCAGCGAGGCTAAGTTTAAACGAGGCCGATGTGTGGTACTCTTCTGGGTAAAATAAATAAAGCATAAATAATTAAGAAAAATACCTAAACATACTAACTAAAGCTGAAGACGGATGTCTTCAAGGCACGCAAAAGACGATTTAGTCAATTTCCCATGATTCATCGTGAACTAATCACGCGCACAACCTGGGCACATTTCTTATTGTGTAAATAGTTTGTACATATTACTTCTCCACCTATCCTCTCTTCCTGTCCCCTCACCTCTTTCATTTCACTTCTCCATTCTGCCTGCTGTCCTTCATTTCCGAGCCGCCGCGGTGGCTGAGTGGTTATGGCGCTCGGCTGCTGGCCCGAAAGACGCGGGTTCGATCCCGGCCGCGGCGGTCGTATTTCGATGGAGGCGAAATTCTAGAGGCCCGTGTATTGTGCGATGTCAGTGCACGTTAAAGAACCCCAGGTGGTCGAAATTTCCGGAGCCCTTCACTACGGCGTCCCTCATGGCCTGAGTCGCTTTGGGACGTTAAACCCCCATAAACCAACCCTTTATTTCCGCTGTCCCCGCTCTGGTGCTTCAGTATCGACGGCAGATGCCGGGGCAAGCAAAAATCTATTTATTATTATTTTTATAAAACCACTCACTGCTACATTGCCCACCGGCATGTAGAAATCGGAGCGCAGACTTTCCGAACCACGCTCTCTGCTTTGGGGCACGTTCAGACACATTTCCTTGCCCACTTCAGAGTGGACCCGCGTATGTTCTGGCTCTTATGCGACCTATGACGTCATCACTGACACGAGAAGAAGAAAAAAATACCAGTGGACGAGGTTTGGGTGGTATTCGTTGTGATGGAAGTCGTCTGGCAGGCCCGGCCTGCCCTACCAGTGTTTGAAAACGGCATGAGTCGGTGGTTAAGCCCGCATACCGCAACCACGTTGGTCAGGACGGAGTGAAATATGTACCTTCGCGATCAAATTTTTACTGGGGGCGTGCTCTGGAAATAAAACTTTATTGCAGGACTTCCTCGCGACCCAGCTGCGTGGTACTGTTGCCAGCGGATAGAGCATGCACATTTCACCCGACTGGGTTACGTGACTGCGTCCGAATAATTTTTTAAACTTTCCGTCGCCACAGCACCCCGTTTGTCAAAAGTGTACGGGCCACAGGCTTTGCTGGTGAAACGAGCAGTTGGAACCTTGTAGCACCCCTGGGACTCCTGTGCTCTGGCGGGGTGATACAATGTAGTTCTCCTCACTTTCGACATTTTGAGCGCTCGCGATGCAATTGAGTCACACTCTACGGCGCATGCGCGCGCAAAGCAACTGGCCTGTAGGTTTTGGAAACGCCTTTGCATTTACGCAACCCAAGTATTTCACACGAGCGTCAATTGTGGATTCGCCGTTGATATTCCCTGTACTTCGATTCCATAAACAGATGAAAGCTCTGAAGCAGGGTTGAGAAAGCCAGATGTGTCTTATGCAACTTATTCTGCATCATACAACCACGAAGGAAATTTAGTTTACCGAACCTTTCATATTCCCGCTGGATCGACGGCAATGCACAAGACGTCGCAGTAACGGGGCCAAGACATTTTGCAAGCCTGTAATAGCAGTCGACCTACTTATTATTCCTTCCTCTCAAGCGACGCAACACTAAGTACCAAGGCCTCCTATACACCTCGGAAATGTTACGCAATGCAGCTAGCTGCGTGAAAAAGCGAGTGCGAGACACTCGCGTTCCAAACAAATAAATCTTCATAACATTTAGGGTTCTCCTCCACAAGACCGTGTATTCCTTTCATAGGGCCTCATTGAATTTCAACGCGAGACATCCGCTCTCTTGTCCAACTCGAAGAACTGGCTTATCCAGAGTATCGGACGCTATGTCTGCTATACCCGCTGCCCGACACAAAGACTGCTTTGGGGTAAGCTCGGTGTTTTCGAGTCGAGTTCAGTGTGCGCGGGTCACTGATGTATTACGAGTTGACGGGCTGCAGGACCTGTCGTGTGATATCAGCTGCTGCCACTGGAACGCATTGGTACTACCTTCCACTGCCTTTGAAAAGCCGCACTGAAAACTCGACGCAACATTTAACGAGAAATGCAATCAACGTATAAGTCGCGCAAGCTTAGTGACATTCCGGAAGACATACGAAAAGTACAGTCTTGGTCAAAAGTCTTAAGGCCAAATGCTATTCGCTTCAGCTGCGTAACAGAGCCATTAAGACACTATTAAAGATCGAATGACTTTGAAATGCTAGCAGAAGGTTTCTTCAGAGAAGCTTCCTGCTTGACTTGTGTTTTTAATGATCCGCTACGCGGAGCATTCTAGGAACATTCATTTCGCTGCAGCTGACCGCTGTGCCCTTAAGACTTTTGACCAAAACTGCACGTACAAGCAACGGAAACATCAAAAGGGAGCAAGCTTCACATCACGAGCACACAACCAGTGACTTCTCCCTATGCATGGATCCCGAGCATGCTATTTGCTTTTTTTTTCCTTTTACCAAATAGTTTGTCTCTAGACGAATAACACTTGAAAGCCATTTTCAACTTCAGCGGGGAAATAACAATAACATTAGTTCTTTTCTGCAAATCGACTTTTCCCGTTCACATTGCAGCTACCCGTTTTTCCTCTGCTTTCCGTCTGCGTCCTTCGCGCTGTTTACCCCTAAGAAAAGTTACCTCTACATGAGCTCAAGTGCTGCAAAGTAGATGCTCGGACGTTAAAATTTCCAAGGCACCTTACAGCCTATTATGCAAAAAAAAAAGACATCATACACAATGGATGCAAAATCTGCGGTACTTATTAGTTGTAACCCTCTCTAAAAGCGAGTGCATAGAGCGAAGAAACGCTTCGCTCATTTCAGGAGTTGTTCTGACTACAAACAGTGCACGTACACTCGCACCGCATTTAGCGGCTCAAATCTGGAACGAGGGCGGCTGGCAGTGCGTTCTCTCAGCACAGTCAAATTCTCGGCGCTAAACGTGGGGCATAGTCGCATCTCTAAGAACACGCAGCAGTGATCCGCAGAGGGAGGCGAAAGAAACGCATGCAGGCGCCGAATGCGACGCGGTGCCAACCGAGAGAAATATACTCACGAAAGTGAGCCGTGAGCGAGTCTCGAGCGCTGGCCAGTGCGACTGCGGCCATCGCCGGGGCACTCGGGGTTTGCGGCGACAGGGGCGTGCGTGCGAACGCGTGACTCCCCGCTTCGGCCGCGTCGGGAGGCACAGAGGAAGTGCCGGCCGAATGGCGAGCAACACGCACGCACGAGTGTCTCGCGTTTCAACGAAAGCCGAGATGGCAAGAGCCGAGATAAAGAGCAGGACACCCCCCAACAGATGCGATGCTGGACGAAGCGCGGTGTTACGCGCGCGTCTCGGTACTGTTGCTGCAGGGCGCGGAAAACAACAACAAAAAATTAACCGTGAAATGCCAAGGCTTAGGCCAGGAAACCTTGGCATTGTAATCACGGCTCCCAACAAATTTGTGGAAGAGGAGAATTGAAAAAAAAAATAGCATGAAACGATGTTCTTTGAAGGCGGCTACCAAAAGGCCGCGCACTTCTGTCGCCCTCTACCGCGCCTAAAACTTGGCAGGCTGAAGCTTCGCGGCCTCCGTTATATACCCCGGGAATCGCGATACGAGCAGAAAGAGAGATGCAAGCCAGCATGGGCGGGAAGTTCGGAAGTGTCCCAGTGCGAACCATGCAGTGGACGCATGCAGGGATCACGAACTAATGCTACGCTCGCGGCGGCGAAGTACTCGCAGAAACGGGCGGGTCGGCGTCTTGGCTTTCCGGGCGAAATTCGACTCAAGACAAATGCTAAGAGCTGTTACATAAAAAATAAAGCGCGCGCATTCCGTAAGAAACATTGTTTATATCGTGCATTTTATTTCGCGTCAGTAAATAAATATAAAAAAGAAGCATCATGCCGTCGAACACTTCACCGTGTAAACAAGTCGCGAAAGAAAAAAAAAATAGGGGAACGTGATTGAACAAAACATGCATTAAATGCTCGAACTAGTAAACGAGGTTCCAGGAGCCAATTCGCTTGCTTTGTCATGTTTGTCACCCTAGTCATAATGACACGTGCCTCGGCATTGCTGTCTATGATAAAAATGCGCTTAAATTGGACGCAACCTTTTCACTAGTTCGAGCACAAAAGAGTCCAAAACTTAGTTCAACGGGGAACTACCTGTCGGGGTAATTTCTAACCAGCTAGGCTTTGGGCAGCTGTCTTTCGTCTTGTGAAGGAAGTAGACCAAAGTTTCGGGAAGAAGGTCGCTTATCTAACAGATTCCGACGAGTGCTGACACCTTGCAGCTCATCGTCCACGCAGTCAACCAGGCGCGAGCAGTAATCGTGTTAGTTTGCCGTTTTTTTTTGTTTTCGGTGTGGGGGGAGTCTATTTCCCGGCCACACAAAAAAAAAAAAGACATGCGAACACTTTACAACACTCGCGCTTTTTTTTTTTAGTAGGCTGCAAGTTGTCATTTACGATGGCGAAGAAAAACACGACGATTTCCATGCACAGAACAAAAATGCGTTCGCGTTCTTCACAAAAAAGGAGACAGAAACCAAAACTTGAAAAAAAAAAAAGATTCACAACAAATGTGAATGTCAGCTGCAGGGCCAGTTTGGAGCCGCTGGCAGCATCGGGCTCCTCACCGTGTAAACACAAGCGTCGGATGCAAGCGGCGTGCAGGGCAGGGACAAAGTGCAGGCCGACGCGAGCCTTTGCGGAAACGGCCACGCTTTCTTTTTTTTTTTTCGCCCACATTCTCCGGGGGCCAAGCGCGCACCGATTTTCAATGTCACGGCCAGCCGGAGAAAAGCGAGCGGCGGCGGAGAAGCGCAGCACGTGCGCCCCGCCGGCCGCACACACAAACACGGGGGAGGGCTCACCCTGCCGTTGTCCACGAGGGCTCGCGAGGAGGCCTGGTGCGACGGTGCGGCGGCCTCCATGGGAATCCAGGCGCGCATGGCGTGCGTCGTCGGGGTCCGAGCGCCTGCTCGCGGCGGCCACAACGGGTTGCCCTTCGGGGGTCAGAGGCGTCACGTGACGGAGCGCTGGCCTCCCAGCGGCGGCGGCGGCGGTCGGGCCCGGGGGGGGCCCCGCTGGTCCGTGGCGGCGGCGCCTGCTGCTGCTGCTGCTGCGTGCCGTGTGTGTCGCCCGAGGAACGCCCTGCGACGGCGCGCCAGCGAACAACTCGCGGGGTCCTGCCCGCGGCGGGCGCCCCGAGGCCTCCTCCTCGCCGGCCGGGGAGGGGCTTCGGTGGGCGAGGCTCCCCTCTCCATTCGTCACTCCTCGCTCCTCCTCGGAGTGGCGTCATGCCGTTGATGCGGATGGAGAGGAGCGCCGATCCAGGATGCTGCTGCTGCCCGCCGTGCTGATGCCGCTCGCGTTGGTCCCCGCGACGTTTCAACGCAACGACTGCTCTCCGCCTGCGAAGCCTTGCGAGCTGGGTGGGAGCCTGTCTCCGCAGCAGCGGCCTCCAGTCGCGGGTTTTAGGCCTGTTCGAGTAGAGTGGCTCGGTGAGGCGAGCTGGACGTGACGTGTGCGGGCGCTGACAGAAGCAAACATAACATCATGTTGCCTCCTGCCTACTTATGCACTGTGTAGCGTTAATTCAGAGGTATGGCGTGTGCAAGTAAGTATAGCTGGTTCGGTTTCGCGTGGGCGCGCTATGTTCCTTGATATCTGCTGCAGATGCGAGAACATTTGGAATAGAACAGCGTGCACAGTTTGCACCCATCCGCGCCTGTAGGCATGCATGTGCAATCTGTTATATGCACATGTTTCAGAAAAAATCGACGGCATCTTCAGTTGCTTTCTTATTAGTCGCTTTTCAATGTCTAATTCAGCGCGTCTTGAAATGCAGCGGCTGGAAAACTTTTACGGTGCCACCGATAATGTATCTAAGCATAGTTAAGCAGGTCTTGCGCATGTTGGACGATGAACATAAATCAGCTGACTTTCGTGGGTCGCTTAATGCGGGAGTCATGCACTGGTACTGAAATAGAAGCCTGCGCCGTGGATTTCGTACTGCAGCCGTCAGCAAACAAGCGCATTTCACAGACTGCTTGAAAATAAAGTCAATGCTTCACTGCTAGAGGTCTGCGCTGTTTCCCGGATGTCAAGCCGAAGTGTTAATCGCTACATTTTTTTGCTATGGTTCAGAACAAGACGATTCAATTGCATTTCAGTAACGGAGCGAAAAAACTGATTTCTTGACGTGTGTTCATCGGAAATATACTGATGGCAGCGAAGGCGGATACTGTCGCTTCAATAGAAAGTTTCAGAAAATAAAAAGTGACAATTTTGAGGTGCTTTTAAGAAATCAAACGGGTGCTCTGCACTTCGATGAATAGCAGTTCCTCTATGGAAAACCCCTGAGGTGGTGTGTACTACACATCTGTATACTACACATGCGCATACGGTGTAATTCTGCCAGCACGCCATTCAGCGAACCTGGCGAAAGTGTTTACTATGTATTTTTGGGGAAATAGAAAGGCAAGCGGCATTGAAGAGGAGGAGGCTCGCTGTATGCTAGTCTCTTCTTATCAGGTACAAGTCATGTAGAGTTCTAACCCACTATTTTCTCCAGGTCCATTTCTCTAGAAAATTTGTGCTTCTCGGAAGGCGGCAGGCAGTTCAATACTGAGGCTTACACATAGGCAGCTTTATGAACCCTTCCCCTTGTTCATTTTCTCTGTCTCAGTTTGCTGAAACTGCAGAAGTAGCAGCTACAGCTTACGCCAGCGGGCTTATAGGAGTGAAAGTTGGCCGCGCGCTATAGCGGTGCGGCATTAATCAGTGCGTTGGCTGTCGTATGCGCGTGTCTGTCGTGATTGGCAGGGGACACAGGCGCGATCCAATCACGGAGCACTCTCGCGTGTGTACCCAAGGACGGTAATACGGTACTGAACTGAACGAGGACGGAGGGAACCGGTGTGCTGTCGCGTTTTCGTGCTGCGTCGTCGTGTACGCATGTTCAACTGTAAAACTTCACGGCAACAACGTCTGCGACAATGGCTTCGATGAAAAATCACCGTGATGGCTGGGAAGTGCTCATCGGCCTTTCACGTCAACGACGCTTTCTATTTCCCGCTTTTTTTCCCCTCAAGGCCACAATTCCACGGCGTTCGCGCTATGTAATGGCGGACGCAGCATTTGCTCGCTGAAATGTCATTCTGGATTACCGGCGAAAGCGGCTAATCACGGGTGGAAAATATGCTGCTTGGGGTAAGCTTCGGGATAAATACAAGAAGCACGGAGAAGGCGTATTTTCTATTGTTTACTCCGTGCGCGCAATAAGTCTTGCAATGCGTGCAAATAGAGGTGTGAATTAATCAATGAAACGGGTCACGGCTCCAATACGGATTTGCCTAAGATTACTGTTCCAACTTTGCATTCGACGCATTGCGTTGAAGTTTAGCACGGCGGGATCTAAGTGGGCAGAGGGGGAGGATACGCAACCGATCGCCTCCTAGCTCCTACTCTCCTCCCCCGGAGCAGATCTTGCAGGCAAAAATAGTGGTGTCCTAAATTTGTTTCTTCTACCAAATGCGAAGCGTAATGTATAGGGGTTGCTGGACTTTCGGTTTTTTTTAAGGCGAAAGCCTTTGATGGCTCATCGTTGTCCGCCCGTCCACGAAATCTGTGACACTATGACGTCATCAATGGCATAATTTCTATAACCCATATACCCTTAGCAATTAAAAGTAATGAGTGATTAATAATTAATCATCAACTTGTAATTGGGTACTAATTAATAGCTAGGCAATGAAAATAATGAAATAAAAACAAAACGTAAAATGAAAATAAATGAAAAAATTCAAAGATGAAAATAAAAAAATAGAAAAGAACCTTAAAATTTAAAAGCAGCAGCCAAAGCGGGCGCAGAAAGGCTTTCGCCTCGCGCACTTTATATCTTTATATCGCCAAAGTGCCCCCCGAATTTTATTTTTTGAAGATTGGGCGTTCTTTTTTCTCTGTTTATTTCAAAACGCGTTTCTTTTTTTCGGCAAATATTACTTTCGACGAATGAATGACTCACTATTTTCGGTTATTTAATGTGGCAATCATATCAGGTCAAAAGTCACTTAGAGCCTATATCGGCGTTTTAGTGCGGCAGCAGTACTTCACGAGGTCTAACCGGCTCACCGAGTTTGAGAGCGAGTTTGTGACCTTGAGCGTGACCTTGGCCCAACCATAAATAAAGTAAATATTTTCCGCGACAGGGATTCGAACCCGCGGCGGCGCGAACGGATCAGCTTCGCTGGGCCACTGCATGAGAGCACTAGGCTATCGCCGCCTCGTGTTACACTGCAACACAGCCTCGCGCTGCGCATTCCACATTGTCGTCGTCTTCTACTGATACTACTATCTTCTTCTTCTTCTTCTTCTCCTCAAGTAATATGGCACATACCCACGTGGGGGGGATTGGCCAAGGTATAGAGTAGAATACTACTATCGAACCACACTCGCACGCTGTGCACTGCACATCATCGTCTTCATCAACTTATACTTCTGCTGTCGAACTAATATCGTCGCCAGATGTGCTGATGACCCAGCAAAGCAAAACCATGGGCCAACAAGGCTAAACACATGCTTTCGCACGTCTACTTGGTATAACGATACGTTAAAACCCTGCCACTTTTTTGTCAGCATGAACAGTTAATTTACTAGTAATTAACGTGAAAATGGTTGTACTTGGAGCTGTGCTTGTAGAAGGAATAAAAAATAACGCAAGTTATGAGTCAGCCGGCAAACAAGAACGCAAGTGGAAGTTCACTTCTAAGAAGTATGGGTTGACAAGTTTTCTTTGGGTTTTCACGCTGTGTTGAGCGAGAGCGAAGGGCATCACGTGGTCTGCATGTTGGTGGCAGCGATTTAACTGCCGCCCAATCGTCGTGGCAGCCAGAAGATGACACTTCTTCGTGACACCCATTCACGGTTTCGTGTCAGTGTCTCCTGCATTCGGTTGATAAATCTACTTAATAGACTAACTGCTATAAGCGGGGTGAAGACAGCTAACAGTGCTTATCTACCAGGCAGCCAGGAGGTCGTGCTTCCCGGTCTGCAGTGGTGCGTAGGTAAGCGGAGGAATATCTCAGATCGCACAACTGCGCTGCTTATTCAATAATACCAGCGTCGCATCACGCCCCTGGCTTGCCCACGTAATTATTTTATTTATTTATTTGATACTGCCTCTTGGCAGTCCAGGCAGGAGTGGTTACATGAGCAAAATCAAGTAGCATGCACTACAAATGAAAATAAGAAAGAAAAATGTGAGTGAGAGGTAGCCGTGAAAGAAGGCGCACAAATACATACTATTGCAACAGTAAAAAAAAACAAGCAAATCCTTGATGACGCGGACAGTGACATCATGAGCAAAAGAAGCGCACCAATGAGACGTAAAAACGAAAGAAAGGAAATGGTCACACAAGGAATAAGGAACGTTGTTACAAAGATTTCAGAGCAGATACAAAGGATTCGACCGAAGACATGATTCGCGATTACTTGCGGTATAGGCATTCCACTCTGCTACGGTTCTGGGGAAGAGCGACAAACGATAACGATGGGTGTTAGTTTTAGTCTGTGGCATCACAGTTTTGCTAGGCTTACCTCTTCAGCATTGAATGAGTGTAACTCGTACTCAACAGCCAGCTATGCCTTGCATGGCAATCATACTGACCTTTCACGGTTAAAATTGAATTCTGAAAACTGAATTCGGCGGTGCCGTTTTTTTTTTTGTTTACACCGAAAAGTCCAATCCCTGGTTACATATGACCTCACCCGCTCCTGCACTCTCCCTGAGGTGTCCCTAAAACGTCCCCTAGGCCTTGGAACCGAAATGCTGCCACATTCCCCTGTGATATTCGTGTACATGTTCCAATAAGGAGAGACACTGTGTGTGTGCTCTAATATGAATACTATAAATAACTTGCAATTACTTTGCTGGGTATTTGCACCGTTAAATTGGCGTGTACTAGGTGACCTTAGAAACCGGGGAAGCAGCTTTCTAATCTTTTGTTATCACTCTTCCACACTCCCGCTCCTCTTTCCTTTCCTCCTACTTCCTCCTGTCTTCTCCTGTTGACCTCGTGCCGTTGCGCTGGTTCACTAAGAACTTCCCTCCTTTTTTGGGAGCGTATCGTGTTACGCATGATAGAGCAAGGAAAGCAAAGGCACCAGAGGAGAATTCCGGCTGGGTGGACTCCTCGCCGTGGGGGGAGGGGGGGAGTATGAGGGATAAAAATGATTCAAAGCATCAAAGGAGGTAAGGGGCAAAAGCTTTACCTACGTAAGTTATGAACTAAGGGACTCTCAAACACCCCCCCCCCCCACACACACACACACACACGACGGGTGGCGCGAGACAACATTGCACTCGGCGCCCCCGCCAGAGGCACATTAAGGCACATGGGCTCACAGAAACGAAAGCAGAAAACTGAATACGGACGCGAAATGTACAGAAATGTTGGACCAGAGGAACGCGCGGCGCCGTCACAACCTCTCGCGCTAGCACGATGCTCCGAGGGAAGCGAGCAGCGCGAGGCGTGCATGCCTTCGGGGCTTACGATCGCTCGTGCCATGTGTATGCACTACTGTTCTCCGTCAGCGGGTGGTTGTCAAGGCGGCCGAGTGCAGAGCACAGCGCAGTAAGCTAAGGACCCCCATAAAAGCATGTGCTGCATTTGCTCGGTCAGATGTGTGCACATACACATGGGCTCACTCGCCGCTTACGGCGTCTGGCCGCCAGAGCGAGGCTGAGGACACCGGGGGCTCAGACCAGCGCATGGCATCCACGCCAGCGATCGATGGCAGACTTGGGATGCGAGCAGCGGCTGACTCACAGTCAACGCCACGCAGTCGGCGTACACTCCACAAGCCCAGTGTTCGCCATGGAGGCGTCACGGCTGCGTGCGCGGGCGCTGGCAAGGAGCATACTGGAGCAGCTAGCTGTGTCAGTCGTAGCGGCTGTAAATGAGTGAGACGACGCAGCAAACACGGGAAAGAAGGATCTCGAAGAAGATGGGGGAGGGAGGGGTATTATGATAGCCCAGAAGGTTCCGT
The DNA here is from genome assembly GCF_052857255.1 of Amblyomma americanum. Lineage (NCBI taxonomy): Eukaryota > Metazoa > Arthropoda > Arachnida > Ixodida > Ixodidae > Amblyomma > Amblyomma americanum. The sequence goes on along the minus strand of NC_135497.1, from coordinate 312,716,623 downwards.
GCCACCGAGAATGTCTGGTGGCATTCGCGTGCGTTAGTTATATACGAAGGATGCTTTTTTACTCGCGAGGCCGAAAAAAATCAGCCTGCACTTATATTACGGGCCTCCTGAGATCACTCGGGGGCCCTGTTATTGAGACGGTAAGGCGACGCCCAACGAAAACTCTGCGCATAGCAGCTGTGTCCATCTCGAGGAAATACCCGCCGATAACGATCGGGGGCTTCACGCACGCGCTGAAATCGGATCGAAAGCATTGCGAAAACACCACGGCGAGCATGAAATCATGTTTTTATTCAACGGCGGGGTTATAATACACAAATATATAATGCAGAAGGAGGCCCCAGAGAGTAAAGCTGAAGGGGGACCTCCTATCAAGGAGCACATAGAGAAACATACATAAGCAGCATCACATAGCCAAACCGAGAAAAAAAAAACTATTACGATTCAACTAGGAAAGCAAACATTTGTTTTCTGAAAGTACCTAATGAAGAAGATTGCTTAATGTATGTCGGAAAGCTGTTCCATATAGATAAGGCTGTGAAATAAGCAGTGAATTTGGCACAGTTAGTTCGTATTAGTGGTAACAAGAGATTCCGATAAAAGGCAAACCTAGTTGAGTTAGTGCTAACGAGAACAATGTTGCGAAATGCCACTGCCGGTATAATGTTTTCTAAGTATTTAATAACATCAACGATAGGTAGAATTTGAACAATTGCGTAATTGATAATAGTCGACGATCGCGCAGCAATCATGGCCAGATTTCACCAGCTGCTTCCAGCACAGAGTAAACTTGCTAACCCTGTCAGTGCACCCATTCTCTGCCGCCCTCCACTGCGTTCTCCTCACCTTGGCGTCGACTCAGTCACTCGAACCCGCCATCGCCTCTCACTTCGGCGCATGCTAGTCCTGTCCAACTTTATTTTTTTTTCCTTCTTCATTCCAGCCAGGATATCATCAACCCATAATTCCCCTTTCCACAAATATATGTATCTAAACCTCATATCGATGTTTCTAAACCAAAAAAACCTCGTCCTTAATTACGCCTTTCAGAGAGCGCCCAGGAAAACTTCAAGCGGAGCCGCGTTTAAAGTCGGCTCGCTGCCACGGCCAGCCCCCAAGGAAGATGGCCCGCACCGAAGCAGCAGCGTCCAGGCATCCGCCATCTGGCCCGTGACGGTCGGCGGCCCAGCTGTCGCGCGCCGTCTTCCCCGAACGTGCGGCCGCATACCCGGGGTCGTCCGCACTGGGCGGCCGCCGGCGCAAACAGAGGCGCGCGCGATTAATGAGCGTGGCCGCGCATTTAGAGCTCGCGCCCCGGCCGCGGTCCGCGCGCCGTGGCGAGGCCGCCTCTGGTGAGTCACGCGGAGAGCGGCCAGTGCGGCAACGGTGACTGCGCACGCGCGCTTGGGGTGCCGGGACTCGCTGTTTACTAACACGCTGAGTCGGTTGACTGTAGCGATCGAGCCCCGAGCACCACCGTGCACTGGATGCTGCGGGTAGGCAGGACGGGGCGATGGAACGTGCGCGCGAGGAAGGGGGCGCTTTGAGCGCATTTCTCTCTGGTTTTCTTTTTTCTTTTTCATTTCCTGAAACGTGATTAGGCGGGCTTGGCGCCGTGTCGACAATTCCTGCAAAAGTGTCAGAAAAGAAGGGATTATTTCGGTATCTTGGCGTTCATAGAGAGACAGAGCGAGAGAGAAAGGAAAACTCCTTCCATGCGTCTTCGATTGTGTAACACTGATGGACGAAAGATCGTCGCCAGCCGCGCTGCCACTGTCATGGACCTTTTAGGCATGAACGTTTCAGTGTGGTGGGATGTTGTGGAAGGGTGGATGAAGACAGGATGAGTAGAAACGTCAACGAAAAGGTTAACAAAAAAGTTATAAGGCCGCACACGCTCCTCAGCAAGAACCCCGTTCACCAATAGGCGGGGGCCTGAGGTTGAGTTTGAGGTTGACGAAGTGGCTGGCTTCCGGCGGGATTGGTCTTGAGTTAATTCTGCCGGCAACTCCTCCATCGGAGCAACGCATTAAATAATAATTGCAGACAAGAGTGCCTGTAAAAGCTGTCCGACCTAGGAAGACCTGTGTCAGCATGCACACAAGTACCCACGAGAGTCGCCCGCCGCCACTGTCACATTTTGAAGTCCAGTTCAGTTTCCTGAAGGAATCTCAGGAGAAGGCCGGAAGCCTTCCACCTCAAAATAAGTAAAATTAAGTAAAAAGCAAGTAATGTACAGCAGAGAACTACGTGGCGCTCACGCCCTCTTGAAGGAAGCGAGCAGTACTCGCCCCTCCGCGTCATCATCTTGACAACACATGAGATAACGGTGCGAATCACCGCAAGCCGCGAATGAGGAACACAGCGGATACGATATCAGTCTTGTCTTACACATCCACGCTAGAGTGTGATCAGGAGGAGGAGGAGGAAAGGCAGGGAGGTTAACCGGAAGAATAACCAGTTTGCTACCCTGCACAAGGGGAAAGGGGTGAGGGGTGAAAAAGATGAAGGAGAAAAAAGAGAAGTAGGAAATTGAAGTCACAGCGTTCGGTACACTCACAGCCTATCGTGCAGCCCAGAAGTCTTCAAGCAGCGGAGCAGTGCCCTCTTCAGCTTCCTGGTCAAACAGGGTTGGTTGAGCGCTCACCACGGGGATCTGAAATTGCTTATAACAGTCTTTGTGAACAATCGCTTGGAATCTTGAGGAACTTTTCTTGGTGGTTCAGCAGAGAAAGCTTCACGGGCGAGGCTGCCAGG
>NC_135497.1:312646366-312708866 GCF_052857255.1 Amblyomma americanum | reverse complement strand
GCAAAAACACCCTTGTGCTGGGCGATGTCAGCGCGCGTTAAAGAAAAGTGATTGAAATTAATCCGCGTAGCCCTCGACCCCGGCGTCCCTTATAGCCTTAGGGACGTTAAAGGGACGCTGAAGAGAACTGCATCGAATTTTTGTTGTTGGAAAAAATCGATCCCTCGGCTCTTTCTGACTGTGTTCGTGTTTGTCCGGCCGCAAAAGATACATTTATTGCTTAGAAAATTGCATTTTAACATTTTTCCGCCACAGGTTTTATACTCGTGACGTCTACAAAAAAACAAAAAAAACCTTCGTGATCACCATTGTGAAGTGAATGGCTGTTAGCCTAGTCATTGGGACACGCGCTCAAAAAACTGTGCCGACGCATGCATTTCAACTCCGAATCCTCCCGGTGATGGCGGCATCCGCACTTAGATTTTAGGCCTTTTCCGGTTTACGAAATCTCCGTTTTGAGTGAAGCTAGCGTCTTTGCCATTAGAACGCGGTAAACTATACACGCCAGCTAACTTGAATTTCTCCTTAGTGTTCCTCTTAGAGAGCAGTCCGAATTTGAAACCGACCATGTCGCGCAGCTGCTGAATTTCAGAAATCACAGAATAGCTTTGGTGTCAGACATTGAAAGGACATTTTTACAAATGGAGATCAGGGAGAACGATGGATACGCATTGCGGTTTCTGTAGCGCCATATGAAACCAGAGACATATCGACCAGCCGGTGAAGTTAAAACTGGGCGAATGTTGCGAGTTCCTATCCGATCCACGGCGAATCCCCTTTTGTTGACAGCGACTCATCATCAGACTATGGAAGAAGGCTATCCGGACACAGCGTTACTGCTGGCGCACTCCTTGGATATGTGGATGGCAACGGGAGCGGAAAACAAGTCCATGATTTGGACACCACCTTTAATTCAGGCAGTTGGGGAATATTGTAAGGTATTGTTAGGAAATATTGAATGTAATGGTCCATTCTTAAGACCCGTAGCAAACCCTTTCTTTAAATGTTCATCTATCGCTGGCATAGAGTAGTTAAAATTGCCTAGAAAACCAATGAGGAACGTTTTTGACGACAAAAAAAAATACGTTAATACGAAGAAAATGCTAGTCTACCGAGGGAACATCTGCGGATATATTGACTGTTATAGTGAAACCTTACGATATATGAAAAAATTGCGTTCGTAAACTTTTTCCCGTCGAAAAATGCGTTTGTCCGGAATTTTTGCGCATGTGAGGAAGCCCAAAAGATGTGTGACGAAGCTAAGTGTATCATCACGGCGGCCCCTGCACGGCTTCCCCTGCATACCACGTGCAGGACCTATAGGCACAGAATAGATGCGATGGTGCGAGGAACTAAAGGAATTATAAAGAGTTCAGGTGCGACGCTGCTACCAAAGTGGTACAATCGAGCTTGCCATCAAAACAGTGCTAAACTTATCCGCTGACGCTAGTCCAGTTGAATACGGAGAAGTGGTCTACATCTGCGTAAAAGTTGTGTATGGGATTGCAACTTCAAACCGCTATAATTTGCAAGTCAAGGATCGCTCCTATCAAGCAGTTCCTTCTTCCGGGTCTGAATCTGACGGCTTGTCTCTTGGCGGTAAGACTGAGTGGGCACATCAGGAAACGCCTGAAGGGATGTGGCACATTTCTGGACTGAATCGACGACATCATTGCTTTGGGTCGCGGGAGAGCCCTCTGAATGGAAACGATTTGCGGTGAATCACGTATCTGAAATTCAGCGCCAGACACCTCCGTTTGGAGACATTTTCTTGGACTGCTGAGCAGCTGGTTGAGAGTTTTATATGTATACCTTGTGGGGAGAAACGCAGCGGATGAAGAAGTTCTGAAAAATCGTGAGCACGTTCCTTCCTACCATAGAACATTCCGACAAGGTCGGAGGAAAGACGAACCGTGGAAGTTCTTCAAGCGGCAAATTCCGCCGATGTGCCGACGGTGTTAGACACAGATCGGTACATCAATGTAACGAGACTCTTCCGAGTGACGACTTGGGAATTGCGACACAAAACAAGCTACGACGTCTGAGCGCTATACGCGCACGTTCACTAAAGGCAGTCGAAGTGGACGTCAACGAAAAATACTGCAAGCAGCAAGCTCAGAACTGCCAATTTGCAGTTGAAAAGAAGGTCAAGGAAAAACGATTAAAGAAGAGAACTTGATTTTCCTTCGTCTTCAACTTCAGCAGCGGTGGAAGACGGGAAGAACCGAGAAATACTGCTTCCAGGAAGAGACAGAAAAGTGCGAGCAGGGGTCGTTTATAAATCACTGCCAGTGGTCGTCGTGATGCTACTACTTATGTAAGTGTGCACCCGGTGTCTGTGAACTGTAGCGTGAAAAAGTAAAACAGGTTGGCTGAGAAAACTCACCGAACGGTCAGCCTTCTCTAAAATACATGCAGTGCGAGGAGCTCTCAGTGGCCGAACCAGGTACTCAAACACGAGCGATGCACAGTGAAATACCGCTTGAACGTACGTCATTTGAACAAACATTTCAGATAAACGAACTTTTGCTACATACTTCGCTGAAATGCCATTGCGTCAAATGGAAATGACGTTAAGTTGAAGTATTTAAGCACAGTTCAACTTTCTTCCCTTCAACGAGTATTTTGGAAAATGCTGAAGCACTGTTGGCAGATCAGAACGCGTCACTTCAGCACACGTGCAGCAATATATTCATCCGCAAAACTGCGGACACTGCTACCTCAAAATTGCGCAGCTGACTAACTTGCGCAATTTGACTTGCGAAAGTGAGGGCTGCCCCAAGTGCTTATAAGGCTGGTACGGCTACGCAGCAAGCTTTCATCCCGAGCAATAGCCACGCGAATTTGCTGGTGCAACTGCCTTAGACGTATACCCATAGCTGCAGCCAAGTTGAAATCGCGTCTCTTGAGTTGCGGAATGGTCTTTGTTTTCAGAGTGGCATATCATCATATGTTTTAAACGCCAATATTAAGTATCAAGGTTCGGCAGAAAATACTGCGTTTTATTCGAAGTTCTAAACATACACTGCGCGCAGCGTTGTGAAATTAATGCATTTAGGAAACATCTGAACTCTTGCTGTTTCTTTCGGTTCACTAAAACGAACCGCTGCGAGCTGATTTCATTTGATCGGATTTTCAGTGAAACCACCATATCTTTTTGGTCCCCTGAAGTTTGCTCAAGTGGTAATTGACTGTATCCAGTCGAAGTGTGAAGCGAAGTTATTAAGAAAGCAGCGAAAAAAAAATAACGGCACGCGAGCTGTGGGACGAGAGCCCTCACCGCACAGACAAGATGTGAGGCGCTGCAGAGATTAGCACTACTGCGAACCAAGCTACGACTGATAACTTATCTGGATAGTACAAGAGGCGGGAGCTGCTGCTTCGGAACCGCTGTTGTTAATCTAGAAAGTTCCCGCCATAGACTTAAGCTAGATGCATTTTCGTCTTGAACACCCATTACTGGCCCGAGATGTCCTGTCGCAGTACTCTCTTGAGTAAAAATGAAAACAAAACAGCGCCAGGAAAGAAATCACTTCTTCTTGTTGCCCTTTTCCATTTCAGTTTGCCGCCGCGGTGGCTGAGTGCTTATGGCACTCGGCTGCGGGCCCGAAAGACGCGAGTTCGATCCCGGCCGCGGCAGTCGAATTTCGATGGAGGAGAAATTCTAGACGCTCGTGTACTGTGTGATGTCAGTGCACGTTAAAGAAGCCCAGGTGGTCGAAATTTCCGGAGCCCTTCACTACGCTTCCACATAACTGCAGCGTAAAAAAATACGAGCACAAAAAAGGGGAGAAACACATACGACACGGACAAAGCAGCTTTGTCCGTGTCGTATGTGTTTCTCCCCTTTTTTGTGCTCGTAATTTTTTACGCAGCAGTTATGTGGAAGCAAAGTAACCAACTTGCCCAAAAGCTCGTTTTACTAAAGCATATACCTTCACTACGACGTCCCTCATAGCCTGAGTCGCTTTGCGACGCTAAACCCCCATAAACCATTTCAGTTCAACGGAAGCTACAGCCGGGAAGCTACGGCAACGTTAACGCTGCACATTGTGACGACGGTCCTCCGCAACAAGCTCTAAGGACACCCTGCGTGCGTACCCTTTTCGACTATATAAAACGGCACTCCAGATGGCGCGCACAGCAGCGCCTGCTGAAACGACCGCTGACCGCTCGCGGGTTGCTGGGGAGGCTATAATTTGTTCCCGCAATATTGGAGGCCGACTCCAGATGGTTTGTTTCCCTAGGCGCTACACAAAAGGGGGGAAATGTTTCGCCAAGCATTCAGAACGTACCCAGACAGCGTGCCTGCAGGCGTCGCAGCAGATGCGCACCACTCGCACGGGTCGCCCTACCGCAGTGATGCCAGCGGCGCACTCGGAGCCCACATTCGTGGGCAGGGCAGCGAGGAAGATAGCGAACTGTTGAAACCTGGCATAATCGGCTGGGCTGCCGTCTTCACAAGCGAACAACCGCTTGTAAAACTGCTGGTACGCTCATTCCTGACTTCGAATGCCTGCTGAACGTCGCCCGCGTAACGACTGTGGACGCCGCACAACTTTGTGGACATCTGCCGAGTACCGCCATCTGGTGCCGCTTGGCGGCGACAAATGCGTAACTGGACTGGAGTTTTGCGGACTAAGACGTATAGAGTCAGGTACCAGGAGATAGACACTTTGTGCATTGCGTGCGGAGAGGAGGAGGAAACGGCTGAACACTTGATACTTTTCTGTAAAGGGCTTCACCCTACAGTGGAAGGCAGCGGGGCTGACTTACCCAAGGCATTGGGGTTTAGGGATAGTGAAGGGAAAGTGGATTTTAAGAGGTTAGAAGTAACCAAGCGAAGGTTATCTGATTGGTGGCTAAAAGCAAGACAGGAGTAACATTTCACAAGACATGGCTAGGTGGCTTGAGCCACCGCCCGATGTAAAGGGTTCAGCCGTATCCATCCATCCATCCATCCATCCATCCATCCATCCATCCATCCATCCATCCATCCATCCATCCATCCATCCATCCAATGCCAATCCACCACGCGAAAACGCTATCAGTTCACAGCTGTTCGGAAAAATATTGTGTTCCGCAATGTCCAAGGCTTCTCTGTGCACAGTTTTCAAGGCACAAACGGGGCCAGAAATGCCCTCTGATTCACCGCAGTGCTGCTGCGGTGAAGCAGAGCGCATTTCTGGCCCAGTTCGTTCAGTCGTGCCGTAAGCGTCAACCCAGGCAACGCGATTAAGTTTGCAGGTAAACTTACACGAATGATGGGAACCCCCGAAACACCTACGGAACCCGGTGAAGGAGAAAGGAAGAAAAATGCACCCGGAAGTGTTGCACGCGGAGCACCACGCCGGAAAATATGCCTTCGGAAGAGAGGCGTTATTCTAGAATACATAAAATTTCTAGAATAGGTGGTAAATAAATAAATAAATACACAGACGTATTACCGCTCACGATCTCCAGATCCATCCGAAATCAGCTCACTATTAGCGCCGCCTGAGGGCAAAAGGAGACGCGTGAACTTAAATGCCGAAAAATTTTCTGCCGTCGTGAGAAAAAAATAGGAGTGTTCAGTATTCTTCTGCCTTTTAGGTTCTGACTCCTTTAGGGTTAGAATAGCAGAAATATTGCATTCCAATGAGAGTTGGACTGTCCTCTTTGCCAGGAGCGCGCGTAACTTCTCGCTATAGCGTACTACAGGGCCCTTCGTCTTCGGTGAAAACTCGATGTTACACGATTTATTCTTGCACCCTGAACAAATTTCCTCAAAATCAGGTTGAACGTGATTTATATGCGGAAATTCGTCTAGAGAACGCAGTTTTCTACTGCCCAGAGCGAAGTATACTGCAATGAAAATTAGCGAATATGTTTTGCTCATTCTAGAAGTCTGCTTGCAGTTGCCGTATGATTTTAAACTTCATTTAGAGCATGCAGTTCACGACGCTGCCTAATTTGACGATAAGTTGGATAAGCACGCTTTAGAACTGACGGGCCAAAACACAGGTACTAATGATTCATCTCAGTATTAGCATCATTTTATTTAAGCGCTGCTCAGGCTAACGACGTCCGGTTCCTGCATCGAAGTCCAGGTACGCCGAAGCCAGGGGGGGGGAGCCCAACTTTACTGAGCAGCGCGTATTTGTACTGAAAGCAGCAAAAGAGGGCTAGGGAAAGTCCTTGCGTGCGTATCAGATGCATTTTATGCGCGCGCTGCGCAGGCTTCCCGTCGCGCATACGATACATCTTCCTTCTTTCGGAATAAAAAGAATCAAAGCACAGAGAGCAAAGTTATAAGCATTACATCAGCTCAATTCACAAAACAATAACCGAAGAGTGTTGCTCAAAGTTTCTGCCGTATTCCAAACGTCGCGGGGGTACACGTTGTCTCTGTGATCGTCTTAAAACCGGAGCGCTTGGCACTGCACCGCCATCAGGCGTCACTGGTCGCGGCTGCGATGCACCGTTTCCGGAGGCGCCCTCGCTGTCGTCCTCAAGCTCACGCCGAAATGCTTCTTTCGTAGGCATCAAATGCTTTCGGTTGCGGCGCAGAAGCCTCCCATCTTCTGTGACCACGTTGTAGGACCTGGGTTGAGCACAGTGCTGCGTGGCCCTTGCTTTTTTTGTCCCAGAAAAGCTTATTCACGCGAACGACGTCACCTTGGCTAAGAGGTGTTAATGGTTGTTCATCGTCTGACGATACTTGACAATATGTAAACCAGGCCCATCTTGAATAGCTGGCAGCGTTGTCCGCAGCTTTCGACACTGAAGGATCGCTGCCGGTGGTGGAGCACCTTCCGGTGGGGTTGTCCTGTAAGCAAGCAAACCGAGCCAGAAATCTTGATTGGTTTCAGCGGTTTTCTTTAATATCCGTTTGACCACTTGCACCCCCTTTTCTGCTAAGCCATTCGATTGTGGGTATCTGGGACTAGACGTGATATGAAGAAAATCGTATTTCCTTGAATAGGCTGCAAACTGGTTGCTTGAGAAAGGGGGTCCGTTATGTCTGAACACACCTCCATAGGTATGCCGTATCGCGCGAAGATAGCGCTGGTTACTTGAATGACCGTGCTAGCCGATGTATCTTGGAGCAGCTCCATCTCTGGGAAGTTGGACAGCGCGTCGTAAACGGAGAGATAAGGCCTACCGCCGTAGTACAAAATGTCGCTGCCAACTCGGTGCCACGGTTGCTCACGCACTGGGCGCATCTGCAGCGGCTCGCATGGCTGACTGTACGAGTATTTGCTGCACACCGCGCATGTCTGAACGAAGGTTTCAATGTCGCTATTCTTGCCCGGCCAGAAGACTGCCTCTCGGGCTCTCGATTTGCATTTCTTCATGCCCAAGTGGCTTTGGTCAATTTTTTCTAGTATTTCGCACTTCATGTTAGCGGGAATCACAAACTTGCAACCCTTTAACAGAACTCCCTGGACTTGCGACAGCTCGCTAGTAAATGGCTTCAGCTGGCCTTCGATTGGTTCGCCTCTGCCCAGACTTAAGAGCACACTGCTCAAGTATTCGTCTTTGGTAGTCTCAGCGGCTAGTCGCGTCAAAGTTCTATGGCTCACGCGAGACGCGAGCACACTCACGACGTGTGCTTCTGCATCTTCACTGTCGGCGTAGAACTTCACGGAGTTGACTGAAGCCCGGGACAGCATGTCAGCCAAGAATGGAAGTTTTCCTGGAACAAAAACCAATTTGATTTCGTATCGAAGTAGTCGCAGAAAGAAGCGTTGCAGTCTAGGTGGCATGTCACCTATTGATTTCTGTGATATAGCAATCAGAGGTCGGTGATCAGTCTCTACGATAACCTGACGTCCATACGTGAAATGATTGAATCTTTCACAGCCATACAAGATAGCCATCGCCTCGTTTTATATTTGCGAATATCGCTGCTGGGCTTCCGTAAGAGCTTTAGAGCGTACGCGACCGGCTTCCATACGTTATCATGACACTGCAGCAAAGCAGCGCTTAAGCCGTTCTGTGATGCATCGCAGGATATCTTGGTTTCTTTCGCAGGGTCAAAAAGCGACAGTAGTGGCTGTTTGCTCATGCATTTGCCCAGCTGGTTCCACTCTTTGCGTGTTTCGCCGTCCATTCAAACACTGTGCCCTGCTTTAGTAGACTTCGTAGCAATGCTGTTCTGTGCGCCAACGATGGCAAAAATTTGCTGAAGTAGTTTGATACTCCGAGCATTCTCTGCACCGACTGCTTGTCCTTCGGCTCTGGCATTTGCATCATGCATTGTATCAGGGAGGAACTTGACCTTACACCCTCCTTACTGATTACGTCGCCTAGGAATTCTGTTTCACGCCAATTGTGCACTTGGCCGAATTGAAGCTAAACCTAGCACGTTCCGCCGCCTCTAGCGCTAACCTTAGTCGCTCATTGTGCTCTTTGGTCAACGTGCCCCACACTATTATGTCGTCGACATACGCCCTCACGCCAGGGAGACCCTCAAAGATTTCAGTAAGAATTTTTTGAAAAACTTAGGGTGCTGAAGAAATTCCAAAGGGTAGTCTCAAAAAAAAAAACGGTACCGCCCAAAAGGCGTTGCAAACGTGCACATTTTTGAGGTTGTCTCGTCCAACGGTATCTGATGGAAGCCAGCGTTTGCATCGAGGCGCCTGAAAACTGCTGCTCCTGCCAGTTCCGCCTCTGTGTCTTCTCGCGTCGGCATCTGGTAGTGCTCCCTTTTGATGCAATCATTAATCTTTCTCGGATCCATGCATACTCTAGGCCGTCCATCCTTTTTGCGCATAATTACAAGAGGGCTTACCCAGTCTGTGGGCTCGGTCACCTTTGCGATGATCCCGCCCTGTTCCATACGCTGCAGCTCCTCCCGCAGCGGCTCCCGAAGGGCTAGTGGCACCCGTCGCGCTGGCTGTACGACCGGCACAGCGTCGACGCGGAGAACCATATGGTAGTGACGCTTCACGCAGCCTGTGCCGCTGAATAGATGGCGGAATTGATCTACCACTCTTTCTGTTGAGTCTTGCGACACGCTGCGCACTTGCCGAGAAAGAAGCCGAAGGCGTTCGCAGGCTTCAAGTCCTAGTATGGCTTGCCCTTTCCTCACGATAAAGAATTGCAGGGCGGAGTTGTGACCGTTTAACTCTACTTGCAACGTAATGATGCCAAAATGATCAATTTTGCTTCCGCCGAAGGACCGCAAAGTCGCGCAGCTGGGCTTCAGTAGTGCCTTTAGCTGCATCTTGTTGAAGACACTGAGGGGAAGAATGTTGGCTTGGGAACCCGTGTCAACTTTCAGGCGAACTGACTGCTTGCCAACGTTTGATTGAGCAAGCCAGTCGCGTTCCCTGACCACACTCCTCACAGCCACGTTCAGTATATCGAATTCCTCCTCGACACCAGTGAGCTCGCTGATTTGTTGCTTTGCTTTGCAACAGATGGCAAAGTGGTTTTTTCGCTGGCATTTGCGACATGTGCGCCCAAACGCAGGACAGCTCCGCGGTGCGTGTGTTCGTGCGTACGTTTGGCAGTTGTAGGCCTGCTGCTCTTCCCGAGGACCAGAGCGCATCTTCTGAACCGGGTCTACTTGCTTGTGGTCTCGTTCCCACATTTCTTGATGCGCGGCTGTTGCTTCGGCGGCCTTGCAGGTCTGTTCTGCCGCCTGGAGAGTCGGCTTGTTATCTCTTAATAACTTCTCTCGTATTTTGTCGTCATTTGTACCAAAAACAATTTGGTCTCCGATCATTGAATCTAGTAACCCTGCAAAGTTACACAGCCGTGCTTGAGTCCTTAAAACCCGCAAGAAGTGCTCGAATGACTCGCCTGGTTTCCGCACTCGCCTCCTGAACAAGTAACGCTCGTATACCTCATTGCGTTGGGCCTTGCAGCACTCAAACTTTTTGACTACCGTTGCACAGTCACTGTTGCTTTCGTTTTCGGAGAAGGTGAAGGTGTTAAATATGTTTGTTTTATGGGGGTTTAACGTCCCAAAGCAACTCAGGCTATGAGGGACGCCGTAGTGAAGGGCTCCGGAAATTTCGACCACCTGGGGTTCTTTAACGTGTACTGACACTGCACAGCACGCATGCTTCTAGAATTTCGCCTCCATCGAAATTATACCGCCGCAGCCGGGATCGAACCCGCGTCTTTCGGGTCAGCAGCCGAGCGCCATAGCCACTGAGCCACCGCGGCGGCTAGAAGGTGTTAAATACCTCAATGGCTTCTTCACCTGCGGTAGTCAGCAGAAGTGCAGTTTTTGTTGGCTCTGGTCGAGGCTTTCCTGTTGGTTCTGTCGCAGTCAGGAATAGTTCGAATTTCTGCTTGAAGAGCTGCCAATTCTTCGCGATATCCCCTTTGAGGTGAAGTGCATCGGGTGGGCGTAGGAAATCCGCTCCGCGGCTTGCTTCTTCAGTCCGTGCCGATGTTCCGAGAAGTGGGCGTCAAAGTTAGCCACTTCTGACACCATGCATCGACGTACAGGTACGCCGAAGCCAAAGAGGGGGGGGGGGTGCCCAGCTTTATTGAGCCGCGCGTATTTATATTGAAAGCAGCAAAAGAGGGCAAGGGCAAGTCCTTGCGTGCGTATCAGACACATTTTATGCGCGGGCTGCGCAGGCTTCCCGTCGCGCATACGATACAAGGCTTTTTGTAGGCTTCAAAATGGTCGCTGCCATGTTGAATAAAAGGAATAAAGGTTTTCGCAGTGTATAAACATAGGCAGAGGTACCCGTCGCGATGGTGCCTTGATTATGGTGCTCTGCCGCTCAGCCCGGGGACGTAGATGAAATCCTGGCCGCGGCGACTATGTTTAGGTGGAGGTGATATGCATAAGATGCCCGTGTGGTGTTCGATGACACTGGTCGTTAAAGAATCACACGGGCTCGAAATTAATCAGGAGCCCTCTGCTAAGACATCTCTTTCTCAAATCCGTCTTTCATTCCTTCCTTCGTCGCTTCCCTCACGAAGAGGTTCAAGTGTACACTGAAAGTGGAACAATTACTGCACCTTTCATTTCCTCAAAAACAATTAATTATTAATAAGGGACGTAGCTTTTGCAGAGACGCGAAAGGCTGCACAGGAGATGACAATGTACGGACAAAATAATTGCAGTCAATGAGGAAAAATTAAATATATAATTTGTTCAACAGTTTTTCATTGAAACGTGCCATTTTTTCAAGCATGTTAATGAAATAATGAGCGAAATAACAGAACATTTCATGTCCACTACACAAACGAGCGCTTATAGTAAATTGTCTTTTTGCAGTCAACAATGACCCGAAAAAAAAACACGAATTACGGAACAATTTGCAGCGCAACCCGATTTGAACTCAGATTTAGAGATCATAACATATCGCCCGGTTTCTACGCCCGAATTCATGAAAAAAAAAAAAACGAAAACGAAAGGCCACTGAGCGCGCGGTTTAGGCGTCTAGGTTTGACGCGCCAGGAAAGAGCAAAGTCACCGCTTCAAAGTTCTAAAAACTGTAATACCAACCACCAGCTACACATCTCGAATTCCAGTCAGACGCAAGATAGAAAGTTAATGGAGTATAGACACCAAATTTTTGGTTCCGTGTTTTCTTCTTTACAATGGCGCTTAAGACATCAGTACACATATAGGTCACCACGGGTATTCGCCTATATGACCTGTAAATAAGCTATTAAATTTTTTCTGCCTTGCAGTTTTGGTTTCGCTTTCTACAACCGGACTATGGCTGTGACGCCAAAGTTTAGTGTAGGTCACTTGAGGGCTCCAAAAAGCTGCGATATAATTGAGTGGCTACACAGCGCGTATTTGAACAGCCGCCAAACAGGCGTTCGTCAGACTACTCCCGAACATCTTCGTCGTTTTAATTCGCTTCGTCACTTAAGCTAGTCTATTTCAAAAGCTGGAATTACAAAGATCACAGCTTTTTCATGCTTCTCGTGACCGGTAGTGTACTTTGTCGCCACCACCGTCGTCCGGCTGTTGAAATCGAAACAGAAACAGCTTGAGAAAATAAATCGGTCGTATAGGCGAACGCCACGTGGTGTTCGATGTTACTAACTCATTTCGTCGTTATAAAGAAGAAAACAGGGAACAAAACTTTGGCGAATTAAAGCTGCACGAATAGGAAGAAGGCAAGAGGCAAATAAGCGAATGAAACACCGCGGCCGCATTCGTTTCTTTGCCTCTTGCCTTCTTCCCATTCGCGCAGCCTTCTCCTTAAAACGAACCAACTATCTCGCAAGAACGTTCTACTAAACTTTGATGTCTGTTCTCCTTCAACTGTTGGAATTTCGTTAGCCAGCTTGGTAACTAAAACGGGTCGCTTGTTTTCCGACGACTGCTGCCACTGGTATTATTATGCCTCGAAAGATAGACTTTTTGCAATCAGCTCTCCTTGAGCGTCGCCACATTGCTCTCTGGACTGTTGTGAGCACTAAGCACGCTGGAAGTGGTAGTGCAAGCTCTCTGCACCTGTTAGCAGCAGTCCAAGCTTTCATGTCCGCGTGTTTCAATAAGTGGCGCTGCTGCTTGCACCCTTGTCTCCTGATTGACCGCCACCACCCCGTTTCAAAAGGGACGCACTTAAAGGCCAACTTGACCGAAATTTTGCAAACTGTAAAAAGGTGAACTAGCCCACCATCGGCACCGCATTGATGTCATAGCACTCGAAGAGAAAAATATATTGTTACAGGTTTATTTACAGGAATGAGTCGACCTGAATCTGGGGCGTAAGCGCGAAGATAACGAGCTCCTTCCGCGTCCCCCACCACTTCAGCGTCGAGTGACAATATATTTATTAATATAAATATGCTTCTGGTGTATTCTTTCGCTTTATGTGCGTCCTCAATAGGATGAAACACCCGAGAAAAAGTTCAAAACTGTTTTATTTGCTGTGGTAGACTACAAAACTCCTCGCGCAACCTCACCGAAGATGATCGCTGAGGTTTCAGAGCGATGGCTGCGAATATGTGCCGAATTAGTCAACAAGCATCTAAACTAAGCACCTCGCGAACGTATGCAAAAAAGCGCAATTGGAATGCGTGTCAATTACTATAGTTAGCCGAGTCTATGCAACCAAGAGACCTTGAAGAGGTGAAAGGTATCTGACGTGTTTCATACACCATAATCATCCCATAACAACCATGATGTGCACCCCTCATTGGAGTCCTGCTTTCCAGTGATGCCAAAGAGTGAATTTCCGCAATGGATAAAACGCAACTGAATTAAGCCTTTCAGAGCGGCGGGAACAACGTATTGCTATAAGCATTTAATGGGCATAAAGCTAGAAAAGGCCACTTGCGACATTGGAAAGCACAGCGCATGGTGCAACACAAGAACACGGCCGGCGGTCGTATACAAAACGCAGCGAGGACTTGAGGTAGTGCGGCGAGCGCTTTCGCCTACCCAGTATCATCATGCCTGCCACGGTGGCGCTCAAAGCGGTGCTGCTCCGCAGCGCCCTCTGGCCACTGTCATTTGGCACAGGCAGGAGCTTATTGGTTTACGTTTTATTTATGGCAGCTCCACCATACTTTTTGTCCTTCAGCTTATGAGAACGCTGCGGTGCATGCTTGAGCTCAGAGGAACGGTAGCCTATACCCGAGCGTGGGGTTCGACAACTGACTCTCCAACACTTAACTCGGCGACTTCGCAGTGTAATAGGGTTCATGACAAAGAAGTACCGCAATCATGTCCGCTCTTACCATAGAACCATCAATACCGCACCCATGTGCATCCTCAGTGGGCATCCTGTTGAGGCATGCCGTATATATACGAGGACCTTTTAAGACTCTCGCGGTATGTACAGCCTTTATCGAAAATATATAGCCCATCGGGTTTACTTCTGGGTCATGCACTGCGGCTCATTTCGCATCCCCAGTGTTCCATCTCACTTGAAAGTGAGATGAACTTTTGTGCTCACTCCTCCGAGGCTTAGAACTTCGACGGGTGCTACAATAGCTCCACTACGCGACTCAGAAGCAAACCTCTTGGACTGTACATTTTTGACCAAGGCTGTACGCGGATTTTGAACTGTCTTTAACACGCTTCAGTTCGGCTACCGAGTGCCTGGCTCCCACAGTCCACTGTCGAACATGGCGTCTCGGCCATCAAGCTGTTTGTAAGACAGGTTTCATGTGACGTCACTGTCGAGGTGTCCGCACCGCGCCGGCACGAGAGCCCACTGCGGCGCGTGCGGGCAGTGGCCAGCCGAGACGCTGGGAGCACGTCGCCGTCGACGCCGAGGACTCGCTCGCAGGGGGCACCCTGCTTGGCGCCTCCGAAGATGCCCCAATTAGGCCGCCACTCTTCTACTCGGAAGCCCTTAAAGGGCGCGTGGCTCGCCCTTTGCCTGCATGCGCTCATTTGAATGCTGCGACGCCCCTTCGCGAGAAAACTTTTCCGAAGGCCGCTCGCTGTTCCAACTCGGCAATCGCCGTAATGCGCTCTCCGCGAGAGCGGGACGCGCGCGCCTCGGGAGAGATGCGATCTGTGTAAACAGGCGGACACGTCTTCTTTCGGGATGCGCGCTGCGGAGCGGGGTCAGTGTTGTTTACGCGCCCAAATTCTGAAACGAGTGCCCAGCGGCCCGGCGGCGATCATTGCTCCGTCGTCCTCTTCGTCTTCGGAACGCTTATGGGCGCCCGCGCAAATTCATGCTACGCTACGGTTTATTAGGTCACTACGCTGTACGATTTAATGATATCACTGGCTGCCTTTTTTGCATTCTTTTTTTTTCGTTTTCAGTCAGCTTGGCCCTTTTATCGCAGCAAGTGCACGGTGTTATCATACTTCAAGGCCCTGGTTTTTTTTTTTTTTTGCGAATGGTCGTGACTAAGAACGTGTAATTTTACGACGTTCGGGACTGTCCTCGACTATGCACGCTTATTATCTAGAACGTGTTGCGTCCTGTTTATTAAATAAGGCGCAGCCGAGACCCTCCCGATCGGCAACTGAACAGTACAAGCGTCACTACCAACGCCACGGAAATTGTTATTTTATTTATTTACAGACACTGTACGCCTCACTTAGCAGTCGGTACAGGTACCGTACTACGCAAAAACGAGAAATGAAAAGAAATTTAATGCACTGACTGCAGGCAACTAAAAGCAACTCCACAAATGAATTTTTCTCTTGCTCATAGTACGATTCCAGCGAGCAGTGAAGTCCTTTTTATTTCTCCTCTTCCACCAGCGCACTTTGCAAGAGGTTTGCACACATTATTGACGCAAGGAAAAAAACGAGCGCTTAGGAGCAGGATTAAATGCATTTGTTGCCCATTTGCTGTCTAATTGCTTCAAACGGTGGAACATTCGGTGAAGGTACGGCAATACAGCAATTTTGTGTTCTCTTTACGTGGCTGGTCCCTACCATATGATTTGATCTTTCTGAGGATTTTACTGTATGCAGGTGTTTTTGACATCATCCGGAAAAAACGCTGACCTTTGCCTCTGAAACTGTTCTTTAAAACTTTGTCTCATAGGATTTACGCATGACTCGGAAATGGCTTAAACCTGGACAAGATGCTGCTATGTCACATTTAACTATCTTGTAATGACGATAATAGTAAATCTGAGCATGGACTTTTCAGGACTCTGCAGGAAAGACATGCGTACGCGGTCCTGCTTCATAACCATTCTTATAGTTATATCTAAGAATTGCAGCTCATTCCTGGTAGAGGCTTCAAAGGTGAATTTTACATATACAGAAATTCTGGGCAAGCGCATTTCACAACCGGAAGTTGTTTATGGACGCAGTTATTTTATATATCGCAAGATTCCACAATAACAATCAATATATCTGCAGATATCCCCATGGGAGGCTTGAATTTTTTTGCTGTTAGCGTTTTTGCTACCGTAAAAAAAACTTTCCCTATTGGTTTTCAATGGCAGTCTTAACTACGCGATGTGCGAGATGGACAAACGTTAAAAGAAAGATTTTGGTACGCATCGAAAGAATGGACAATTACCTTCAATATTTCGATAACACTTCTTTACAATATTCCACAGTTGTTTCACAACTAAAATTGATGTCCAAAAATCCTGGACTTGAGGCCGCATTTGGTGCCATCAGAAATCTTAAAATATTTTCTACCTGCCTCCTGCATGAAGTCAGTTCTCAACGATAGGGAGGTGATCATCCACATATCGGTAGACCTGCTTTTTAAGCCACCTAGACTTTTAATAGCTTAGTCGTCGTAAGCCCCCTAGTCCATCAAGCAAACTGCGCACCCCTCTTCTTAATGAAGGCAAGGTCCTGTACAAACAAAGCGAAATTAACAAGGGAAATCTAATCGTTTCATATTCGCAAAACCGAGGCACGTGCGTAGTAAGCACCCCCTGTGCACTCGTTCATAATTGCGAACTCATGTGTCTTGACTCCCGTGATTGAAGTATCAGTGTTTCTTTTAATGTAGCACGTGTGGTCCTGCTGGTGAAAAAAAAGTCTAATTTGCATGTTTCTTTCTAATAAACCTTCAGTTGACAGACAGCGCTGGTCCAGTCTACTCTCTTGTCTCTTGTCGCTGCGCTGTTTTTTCCACCAAGAGATAATCCCTGATGTATACAGCGGTGGAGTGGACGTTCGGAGGAAAAGCTGTGCGCGTCGTCACACTAACTCAGGATTGATCGATAGGGTTGTTGCGTCACACGTTGAGCTGTGGAATGAAAATGATTAAAACTCAAGTTTAATTGTGACTATAAGGTCGTAGCATGACTGAAATGTCATTAAGAAAGAAAGTTGCAAATAACCATTAAAGCTGTCGCCTCATATCCTTCAGGCGCACATTAAGTGTCCCCTCAATTTTTCCTTTACTGCAACACCACGTGCCAATGTCAAAAAACTTGGTATGGTTTATGATTTATTGGGGTTTAACGTCCAAAATCGACTCAGACGATTAAAGACGCCGCAGTGGAAGGCTCCGGATAAATTCTACCACCTGGAGTTCTTTAACGCGCCCCTACGTCGCACAGTACACGGGCCTCTAGCATTTCTCCTCCATCGAAATGCGACCGCCGCGGCCGGGATCGAACCCATGTCCTTCAGGCCAGCCACCACGGCGGCTATACTTACAAAAAGCTATTAGTCTTCAAGAAAAAAGGAACGATAAGGCAATGAATGACGAACTGCCTTCATTCTTCCTTTTAAGCATCATTTCATAACAGATCTCATCCTTAAAACTAAAATACATTACATAACAGATTCTTCCCAAAAACCACCTTTAATGAAAATAGCGACAAGCTATGCACGGTTCACAAGTTACATAAAACGAATAGGAAATAAGACAAATCAGCGGAGCCAAATTCGGACCGAGCACTTCAGGATGGAGTAGATGCTATGCGGCCGAAAAGCTTGTCGCGCAGCCATCCATGACGCAAAGCGCTCTTTTTTACACGATGATTTGCCTAACGACTAACGAATCTGGTGAAAAACTTAGAGAGCACTACAGAGACTGCATCGGAGACATGCGCAAACATTAGTGTTCGCCGCGACGTTGGTGGCTGTGGATCCTAATCGGCTTTGGTAGCTATATGACGTCATATGAAATCTTCTAGAACAATTTGAAAACTTGCATATCATCCTACTTCTCAGACACCGACATTCAGGGCTCCGTTTTTTGCTTTAATCTAATTGGTCGTATGCGTGACGTCATCAGACGTATGGGATGACATCACACCCCATGACGTCACACGACCGAACTAATCACCAAATTAATTAACCCTACTAATTATCACCATTAAGTACCTACGTCAGTTACCCTTATTTATTAGCATAATTTATTAACACGGTTAATTAGTGCCAGTACTTAATGATATGCGTTTGGCATGCGGGAGGTGCGGGGTTCAATCCTCCGTGCAGCCGAGTACCCACCGGTGATACAATGGGTACAAGCTTTCCCTGGTCTGGTGCTCGGCTTACTAAGGGTGAAATGCTTCGGAAATGGGTATTTGACCCCACCTTGAGAAGTCGAAAATACCTTCTGTCATGGCGCTCTTTGGCCATAGATGCCCTTGCGCCATAAAAATCCATCATCACCACTTAGTGATATGATTGCTAATTAGGGTCACTAATTAATGACTAGTGTTAATGACTAATGACTGACTCGACATTGTTTAATCACTGACTTTATATACTTCACCACACCATTCTTGCTTCCACGTTTAGTGGACATATTTTGCGGACACTTTCGGTGCCGACATAGCCTAGTAATGTTTTCACATTAGTAACACAGATGCTGACAGTGTTAACATGTTCAATTGCGCATTTTAATTCGTGTTTACGAAGGATACCGGGACACCCTCTCTTACCCTTCCCACAAACATAAATACCATACTGCAGCCACAACCATTTCTGGTGATGACATCGTTTCTCTGACTGAAAATATTAAGCTAGCATCATCTGCCGGCATCGCGACGAAATGAACTCGAAAGTATTGAAGTATTGAAGAGTACAGAGCATATTTCTGCAAATTTTTTATGGCTCATATTTTTGCGGTCATTGTCGACAGGTCATTTGCCTCACGACTGGACGGTGGAAAACGTCGGTTCTGTCTAGAAATCTGGTAATAAAAACTCTTCCTTGAACGTATCGTCCCACTCCATTAACCAGCGTGCCGTGAAAAATCGTGGAACACTGTATTATTATCAACTGCAGGTATTATCAACTTCTTAGATACTACCAACTTCTTTCGCCATTCACAGCGTGGGTTTCGGAAATGAGTTTTTTGTGAAACACAGCACTTTTTTTTTGTATTGACCTGCATAAATCTTGATCGAAACCTTCAGATTGATTCTGTTTTCTTTTATCGCGCTAAAGAGTTTGGTAAAATATCTTGCTGACGCCTGCTACTAAAACTTTTCCTCTTAAACTTAAACCCTCACATGGTTAGAACAGTTTTTTTACTAATCGTACTCAGTGTGTGCTCATTAACAGTTAGTCGTCCAGCCTCTTGCTCGTAACTTTAGGTGTCCCACAAGAATCCATCCTCGGTCCTCTTCCTTCCATAATATTGTTACGTGACGGCAAGCTGATGAATGAGATGACAGATAGCTACAGAATGATATTAATGGCGGACGGCCTCCTGCTCCTGCTCGCGCCACTGCACAGTTCGTCTTCTCCATCGTCACAATATATTTTAACGATTTACCATTGCCTGTGTCTTCCTCGATCCGTTTGTTTGTTGATGACTGCGTCATTTATCGTACAGTAACTAACATCCCAGACCAAAACGCTCTTCAGACTGACCTTAACAGTGTCCAAGAATGGTGCGATCAGTGGTTAATGACCCTAACAAATGTAGCCTCATTTCATTCACCCGGAGTGCTAGACACCTTTTGGTTCCACTAATACAAGAGATAATGTACATCCCTTGTCAAAAGTTTAATGCCCAGGGGTTTTGCTTCTGGGCCACGCCGTGTGGATTGTTTTGCATCCCCACCATTGCAAATCTCTTCCAGGTTATAGGAACTCCGGTTCCCTTTCCGAAAGTTAGGACTTCCACGGATGCTGTAGAAACCCCATTACACGGCTTAGAAGCTAATGATTCGACTCTACACTTTTGACAAAGGCTGCGCCATTAGAATCTGCGCAGTCATTTAAGTACCTCACACTATGAAATGATCCGCCCCGGAATGCGTCCATTGCCAACGTCATTCATCGGCTACAAAAAGCTAGACTTCTTCAAACGCCACATACGCCGTGAACCGAACCACTTGAAGTTGCTGGCATAAAGTCGCTCATCAGACATCAACTCGAATATGCATCACCCACCTGGGATCTTCATCAAGGCTATACCTGAAGACTAAGCTCGAATGACTTCAAAATCACGCTGCTTGGTTCATTCAGTCCGCGTATTCTTACGACGCCGGTGTGTCATCTTCGAAAGAAGATGTTAATTTATCACTTCCCTCTCATCGCCGGCGCACTGCTAGCCTCTGGCTTATTCAAAAGTTTCTCAACAGCTCACTACGCCATGCAACTTGCGTTGTACGTCGCACATACATATCTCAACTCGCCGGTCACCCACTTGAAGTTTTCCGCCCACACTCCTCGTTTTTGAAGCGAAAAGCTTCACTAGGCTCGTCAACACCGGGCTTCGCGTGAGCCACACTGCATATTTGCCACAGCTGCGCATGCGCGAAACCGAGTGACGTCACGAGGAGCGCAGGTGGTCGCTGCTGCCGCAGCCGTCGTAGCCACCGCGCGCGGACTCCGTCGTCTGACCGTGAAACCGAGTGACGTCACGAGGAGCGCAGGTGGTCGCTGCTGCCGCAGCCGTCGTAGCCACCGCGCGCGGACTCCGTCGTCTGACCGTGAAACCGAGTGACGTCACGCGCAGCGCAGGTGGCCGCTGCTGCCGCAGCCGTCGTCGCCGCCGAGCGCTGCCTCCGTCGTCTGACCTTTCGCCATGCAAGGAGGAGAAGAAGACCCAAAAGTGGTAGCGGGGAGTTTGGCTCAAAAGCAGCAAGGATATGAAAAGGGCAAGGCTAGACAAGCGGCTGAAACGCCAGAATCACGAGAGGCACGCCTTGCTAAACGGCGGCAAAAGGATCAAAAACCGAACAAAACAAGTGAGCCGACGGCGTTCATAGAGTTCATTGGCGTTGACAACTTTGCAAACTCCGTTCATTTTCACAAAATGAAAGGCGCAAAACCGACTCCGTGGGTCAGTGGAGACCTCAATCTCGCTTTTCGCTTTGTATATCCTGGATTAGCTGGGCTAATCCATATTAATTTTTTTTTCCCGACCAGTATCTGACTGGAACAGCCACTAATGTCGCAACCATCCCCTGCCCAACAAGATATTCTCGATAAATCGCACAAATGATTTTAGAATAAATCATGTCTTGTCGTACACTAGGTGTTTCAGGGAAGACTTTCAGTAATTCTCATAAATAGGTTTTTTGAGGTAAAAATGTGGCTTTTTCAGCAGAGTGTTACCACTGTTAGCGGACACCAGAAAAGCGATGAATCGCCTAAGCTAGTAAGATTGTTAACTAATTTTTATTAACTTTTCAACTCTTATAGTTAGGCGCCTAGTTGCAATTAGTGACTTGTAGCCGCAATTTCCATATCAGTTTCTGGCATTTCGAAAACGCGATTATCCTTGGCGCTGTGGCTAGACAAAATTTGGCTTTTATGGCTAGTTACGTGCACTGGGAAGGTTGCTCTGCCTGCATGCTCTGCGAAAGCGCGTGTGTTTTGGCCGGATGCAGCCAGATTTTGTCGAGTCACAGCGCCCAGGGTAATCGCATTTTCGAAAATGGATGGTTTCACTCTGGTCCTGTGTGGGGGCCGGCCTTTGCCAATACGCTTCCAGTATTGGGCCCATTAGCTGTGCTGCTGGGGTGGGTATCCGGCAGGGAGACACGATATCTCCAGTACCATTCCCAGCGTGTTTACAGGATATATTCAGAGAACTCAATGGGGAGGAATTGAGGGTAAAACTTGACTCAACGGATAATACCCTGTCACTCTAGCGATCTCAATGCCCATTGGGCCATCGAAATTTTCGAGGTCCGTCCAGATGCGCCACTGCCACACGGCTAACTTGAATTACCATCGATTAGTAAGTCGCATATTGAAGTAAGACCTACTTTTATTTGTAACTTGCTCATTAAAAGCTATTCAAATACCCCACAGTCCGGCAGAATCCACTGACAGCGATTGCGGTGCTACGATGGGCGACGATGGGAACTTTGTTTGAGAAGCATTCATTTTTTCGCTAGCGAAGCTGCTACAGAACAGTGAGAGTCCAGGCCGTCTTTATCGTGTTCATGGCTACTATATCGTTGCAGGGCTTGCGGTGCTCTTCTCGGTCGTCGCTAAACGCGTCAAGAGGCCAAAACAAGCGAGACGCAGGGGCACAACGAAAGGGGCGTTACCTCGCTTACATCTAGCACTCTGCGGAGCTGTCATTTTGACCCGTGAATAAAGATTAGCTGATGAACTGGTTGCACAGTCTAAAATTCAGTAATTAAAACCAAACGAATTTCTTTGTTTATTGCCAGTTTTTATGCCTTGTATCTTCAGCGTGTGGTGAGTGCGAGACTGTTCTCATGGGCCATTGAGATTCCAATGGCCTTCTCGAATATCCATCGAGTTCAATGTTCATGAAAATCGCCTTGTGGAACCGACCTATCCCCATTGAGTTAAACGACAATTGACTCAATGGGCATTGAAGCTGCAGCCCGTGTTACAGGGGTATTAGTGACCCGGGATTCCTTGATGACACTGCCTTGCCAAGTAATTCAGGGGACGAATTCGAAAGCATGCATGATCGAATACTTGACAGGCAAAGGAGAAAAGTGGGTGTAAAAATGAATATGCGGAAAACTAAAGTAAGGTTCAACGGCCACGGAAGCGAAGAACAGTTTATGATAGGCAGCGACGAATTGGAAGTGGCAAGGAAATACATCTATACTTTTGGCAGGTATAGTGTCCGTATATCCATGCCACGAGAGTGAAATAACTAGAAGAACAAAAATAAGATTGAGTGCATTTTACAGTGTGTCACGAATGGAATCTTACCAATATCCCCCAAGAGCAAAGCATATAACAGCTTTATCTTACCGGTGCTCGCCTACGGGGCAGAAACGTGGAGTCTATAGCGAAACGGGTTGAACTTCAAATGAGGACAACGCAGCGTGCCCTCACGCCGGGATGCCCCTATGACGCGCAAAAGCCCCTTTCCAACACCACTGCTTTGAAGAAAGCAATGCGAGAGAAGATTAAAAAAAAAGGTGGGGAGGCAGAACATACCAATGGCATAATCGGCGCTCTATTTGCCGCTCTGAGTGCAGCTTCGCTAACCAAGCCATCAGGCCCTTCCAGGATGCGTCTAGCCGCGGTATACTCTACAGGTTTCAAGTTCGTCACGCATCCAGAAGAGACTCAGGCTATGACGGACACCGTAGGGGAGGCTCTGGAAATTTCGAACACCTGGAGTTGTTTAACGCGCACTGCCTGCGCACAGTACAAGGGCCTCTAGAATTTCGCCTCCATCGAAATTCAGCCAATGAGGGGCCCGTTTGAAAAACTTAAGAAGGGAGACGACAGTCTCCGAAACCAAGGTGCATGGTTGTTTTTTCTGCTGCTTTATAAGTAATTTTCCTTAAACGCTAGATTCATCTAAGTATTATGATCCCACTGATAACCACAACACATTAACAAAAAAAAAAATTAACATTCCCCCCATGCACCTGCTTTCGGAGACTGCTGGCTCCCTTCTTAAATATATATATATATATACGACGTTTCGGCTGGTCGTGAATTAAATCCTGTTATGTTTCTTCAATTTTTGGTGATTTTTATTATATATATATATATATATATATATATATATATATATATATATATATATATATATATATATATATATATATATATATATATATAAGGTTTAACGACACATGGGCTAAGATTGAGATAACCTCGAAAATTTTTTAACTTAGAGAGTCACTGCGGGACCCCAGTGGTCGTAGACTTGTGTGTGCCTTCGTCCGCGTTTGACTAAGTTGTTTTAATTTGAGGGTCTTCAACCCCTAAACTGGTGCTGTGAGAAGCTGGTCTCCCAGCTAACGGAAGCGCCCCATGATCAATCATGTATCAAGACCGAGGCTTGGAATCGTTTTTTAATGAAAGCGCTGCCTTTCGTGCCCACCGAAATATATCCCACATTTCGCCTCCTGCGCATGACCTTTAACTCCACTCAAGTTTCAGAGGTCACGGTTCTCTTGAAAGGCAAAAATCTCTCCGTGGCCTTTGTTTGCTTGCACCCAGGAGTTAAAATTAATCCGAAGTCTTTTATAAAGAGCCTTTGTGACCGCTTTCCGGCGCCGTAACTCATACATGCGTGAACTTCAATGTCCATCATCGCCTGCGGGGCGATAAGGTTGCAGACGCTCGCGTCAGAGTCTGTGTGCCGAGCGCATGCTAAGCCTTCTGCTACAATGCGCCTCATAGTCCACAGTTGTGCTCTGGCACGTAAAAATCTGTTAACCATTAACCACATCTATTCCACGCCTTCAGCGTTCTTTTAATTTATCGTAAGGATTGTTTAAGACTCTTGAAGGAGGAAAGTTGCTAGCTAGCTATGGGAGCTGCAGCAATCTCAATGACGATTAGTGTACGCAATGAGAGCGGCATCAGGAAAAAAAAAAAAACAGCGTGCGCGAAATGCAAGGGCCTTTCCAAGCAACACCGGCACAGAATTTCTCACAGCCTAACGGTTTTCGAGGTCAGAAAACAAAGGAGCGCCTTTTCCTTCTTGTGTTCTTTCCGCATGTTGAGCGCGGGCATTTCTTTTCCCCTTGTCTGTGCTCCTGCGCTCGCTGGCCAGCAAATGCGTCGGAGCATGCCAGAATGAGACCGAAAAGGAACGAAACATTGTTAACAGAGCCGGCTGCCTCCGGTGTGGAACTGCACGAGTAAGGAGGAGAATAAAATTGGAGCGGAGAAAAAGCGCGAGAAAAAGAAAGAAGGACGGAAGACACCCGCTTTCGGGCGCGAAACACAGATCGAGAGGCGAGAGGGGTGCGGGGATTCAACGAGGAAGAAGACCCTGATAGGTGGCCATGGTGTCGGGTCTCCCGTCCTTCGAACATTTTCCGAGCCATGAAGCACACGGGGGAGTCTCCGTTTTAATAGGAAGTGTCAACCGGGAGCGCGCATGGATGCTCCCAGGCCGCGAGGAAGAGGGGGGGACCGCGCAGCGCCGCGATGCATGAGACGTTCGCCGATGAGGGTGGGCTGTGCCCGATCGACGTTCCTCGTTATTTATTTTTTTTTGCTTCCTGAGACATTATTTTGCGCCGTCAATTTGAGAACTCGCCGTTTTCTGCCTTTCTTTTGGCCTTAAGCTATTCTGGCGTTGTTCAAATGGGGTCCAGAGTCGACCTCTAGCAACACAGTTCCCTGTAGATCGCGTCCCACAGGTTGTTCGTTTCCCGACAGTGCCTTCAACGTTTTTTCTCACTCACTCACTCACTCACTCACTCACTCACTCATGCACTCACTCACTCATGCACTCACTCACTCACTCACTCATGCACTCACTCACTCACTCACTCATGCACTCACTCACTCATGCACTCACTCACTCACTCATGCACTCACTCACTCACTCACTCACTCACTCAATCACTCACTCACCCACTCACTCACTCACTCACTCACTCATGCACTCACTCACTCATGCACTCACTCACTCAATCACTCACTCACTCACTCACTCACTCACTCACTCACTCACTCACTCACTCACTCACTCACTCACTCATGCACTCACTCACTCACTCATGCACTCACTCACTCATGCACTCACTCACTCACTCATGTACTCACTCACTCATGCACTCACTCACTCACTCATGCACTCACTCATGCACTCACTCACTCACTCACTCACTCATGCACTCACTCACTCATGCACTCACTCACTCACTCATGCACTCACTCATGCACTCACTCACTCACTCACTCACTCACTCACTCATGCACTCACTCACTCATGCACTCACTCACTCACTCACTCATGCACTCACTCACTCACTCACTCATGCACTCACTCACTCATGCACTCACTCACTCACTCATGCACTCACTCACTCACTCACTCACTCAATCACTCACTCACTCACTCACTCATGCACTCACTCACTCATGCACTCACTCACTCAATCACTCACTCACTCACTCACTCACTCACTCACTCATGCACTCACTCACTCATGCACTCACTCACTCACTCATGCACTCACTCACTCATGCACTCACTCACTCACTCACTCACTCACTCACTCACTCACTCACTCACTCATGCACTCACTCACTCATGCACTCACTCACTCACTCACTCATGCACTCACTCACTCATGCACTCACTCACTCACTCATGCACTCACTCACTCACTCACTCAATCACTCACTCACTCACTCACTCACTCATGCACTCACTCACTCATGCACTCACTCACTCAATCACTCACTCACTCACTCACTCATGCACTCACTCACTCATGCACTCACTCACTCACTCATGCACTCACTCACTCACTCATGCACTCACTCACTCACTCACTCACTCACTCATGCACTCACTCACTCATGCACTCACTCACTCACTCACTCATGCACTCACTCACTCACTCACTCATGCACTCACTCACTCACTCATGCACTCACTCACTCACTCACTCACTCAATCACTCACTCACCCACTCACTCACTCACTCACTCATGCACTCACTCACTCATGCACTCACTCACTCACTCACTCACTCATGCACTCACTCACTCACTCATGCACTCACTCACTCATGCACTCACTCACTCACTCACTCACTCACTCACTCATGCACTCACTCACTCATGCACTCACTCACTCACTCATGCACTCACTCATGCACTCACTCACTCACTCACTCATGCACTCACTCACTCATGCACTCACTCACTCACTCATGCACTCACTCATGCACTCACTCACTCACTCACTCACTCATGCACTCACTCACTCATGCACTCACTCACTCACTCACTCATGCACTCACTCACTCACTCACTCATGCACTCACTCACTCATGCACTCACTCACTCACTCATGCACTCACTCACTCACTCACTCACTCAATCACTCACTCACTCACTCACTCACTCACTCATGCACTCACTCACTCATGCACTCACTCACTCAATCACTCACTCACTCACTCACTCACTCATGCACTCACTCACTCATGCACTCACTCACTCACTCATGCACTCACTCACTCATGCACTCACTCACTCACTCACTCACTCACTCACTCACTCACTCACTCATGCACTCACTCACTCATGCACTCACTCACTCACTCACTCATGCACTCACTCACTCATGCACTCACTCACTCACTCATGCACTCACTCACTCACTCACTCAATCACTCACTCACTCACTCACTCATGCACTCACTCACTCATGCACTCACTCACTCAATCACTCACTCACTCACTCACTCATGCACTCACTCACTCATGCACTCACTCACTCACTCATGCACTCACTCACTCACTCATGCACTCACTCACTCACTCACTCACTCATGCACTCACTCACTCACTCATGCACTCACTCACTCACTCATGCACTCACTCACTCACTCACTCACTCATGCACTCACTCACTCATGCACTCACTCACTCACTCATGCACTCACTCATGCACTCACTCACTCACTCACTCACTCACTCACTCACTCACTCACTCACTCACTCACTCACTCACCGCAGGCCCCAATGCTGGTGGGCTATTGATAGTTCTGCGCTTTCTCGATTCTGTGCGGAAGGCTTCGAACGTCTCGCGTTTTCGCCTTGTCATGAGTTCGCATTGGCATCATAATCAGAGTGATTGAAATGTAGCTACGATTCACTGCACACTATTTACTTGCTGTTGTGTCTTTTTACTAAGCATCTGCTGGTCTGCGTTTGTTACCGTGTGTGTTTTATTTGATATTGCCCGAGTAATTCTTAACAGCGTAAAGAAAATCCCGACTTGGAAAGGCGCACCATCTTTCTGCCACGGCCGCTGTTACTGTTGTGCCTAGCGAAAACCTTGTCGCCAGTCCGCGCCTACGACACCATTTCATCGCGCAGGAGTGCGGGAACACACGGCGTCCTGTTAGTGGAGCAAAAAAAGTTACGTCATTTCGGTTGGTGGACCACTCGTAGCCTCGGCTGTCTTCCTGGGTTACGGCGGGGGTCGGCTCAGCGTCTCCGGCAGAGTGCCAAGAGGCATCCAAGCTGCCCGGTGTGCGACGCGGCTCAGGTGATGGTTAGGGCGTTTTCAGTTAACGTCAGAGGAACGGCATACTAGTGCGGGAAGGCAGCCCACCGCTCTCGGCAATTGGTTCAGCGGCACGGAACACAAGTGTATGCCAGCTCGAAGTTTGGTTGGCGAGCTGAATGTTTGTGGTATGCATTCACCGGTGCTTCTTAAGAAACATGAGGCATGGCAGACAACGAGGTCGTGTGATATGTCGGATCTTCCTGTTTACTCCGTACTCCGCAGTTTGAATGAGGACAGAAGGATGCTACAAACAGGAACATTTATTACGAAATTTGTTTGTCTGCCAAGTGGCAAACTCTTCCGTGAGCAAAAAGGAATTAAATGAAGATAGTCTTGCGCGCGTTGTTACTGCGATAAATGACTAGGCAAAGCTTGCTTCGCAGGCTGTTACAGTCGATTCATTTTCGAAACAGGCCCCCTTTTATTAATGGCCACTCTAACAGCTACCCGTTACCGCATGAAATATGCGTTACTCATTTTCAGCAATGGTTTAGCGCGTCTGTTTTAAAATCCTTTCATTTGAATGCACGCTCAATAAGAAATGCGCGTGAGAAATTTCGTTTTCTCATTAAATGTTACAATTTCGCTCTGGAAGTAAATATGGTATGAGAAACATGGCTAAGTGATAATGGTGATTTTCGGCTACCTGCTTTTTAATCATTTTTCGTGAATCGACGTGCGTCTGTCTGTGGTGGCGCTGGTATTCTTGTGAACCAGAAATTGAACTGTTATATATTGAATGCGCTGTGCTCTATCTTTGCTGATATCAAAGCTGCGTCAGTGCTACCCAATAACGCAGTTGTGTGCGTGTTCTAAAGACCACTGAAAGATGATATCTCATATTTTGTTGAATACCTCGAATTTCATCTTAAATACGTCACTGAACACAAATATGATGCTATCATAATTTGTAACTTCAATATAGATACGATGCACATTACACTTCACAGCGAGAACTTTGACATACTGTTGTAATAATACTGCAACAGTACCTACTCGTGTCACGTTAACATAAGAAACTTTGATATACCTATTCATAACCAACATTGCACCTTCATTTATATGTTGTAAGCCGCCGCGGTGGCTCAGTGGATATATGGTGCTTGGCTGCTGATCCGAAAGACGTCGGTTTGATCCGGCCGTGGTGGTCGCATTTCAATGGAGGCGAAATTCTAGAGGCCCGTGTGCTGTGCGATGTCAGTGCACGCTAAAGATCCCCGGGTGGTCGAAATTATTCCGGGGCCCTCCAATGCGGCGTCTCTCATGGCCTGAGTCGCTTTGGGATGTTAAACCCTTTATAGCATTAACCATTAATACTTTGTGGTGTTACTTGTGATCTTAGCGATAACGTGAGTATATACTTGTGTAGCAAAGTAATTCATAAGCGTACAAGATGCATTTTGTATTCAACACAGCATTTATTGATGTTATCTTGTATGCTCCTTTCGATTTACTTTCACGAGATGGGTATACATCATGTGTTTTTCCATTAAAGTTTTAGTTGCCAAAAAGCGCTCGTGTTGTGCCTTTCTCCCACCTTGGTCTTAGATTTTGTCGCTAACTACATCACGAATAAAATTCAACTCGCCCAACTTACCACCTTACTAATGTAACACCAGCTACCCTGCAAAGTTTTTCCGCGGATATTTTACTGGTTGACTGAAAGGATACATATGCCGTAGCTACTGTAATTAAAGCGTTTAATCTATTTTGAGGAAATGTTTGTCGCGTCTACAAAATACATTTTATCTAAATATAGAAAAACTTGCATCAAAGTAAGGAATACGAGTATATCGCGAGAGTTCTATGGCTGTCTAAAAAGAAAAAATAACTTCCATCAGTCTCTTATTAAAACCCTGCTTCTCTGGAAAAATTCAGAAAGTTTACAAATAACCTGATCAATGACACAGGTAACGCAAGAAGCACTCATGAAAAGTACTTTGACTCATGCAACCGCACGTATGATCTCTGGGGAAAAGTGCGCTCTATAGACGGATTTTCGTTAGACAATAAAACGATGGACAGAATTATGTACATACAAGGGCAATCAGTACCCGGTGATAATGTTTGTAGTGCATTGAATGAATACTTACCACCTCAACACAGCGCTCATAGAGATAGACCATCCGTTCATACCGAGAGTCATCTGCCTACTGTTGTGCTTCATACTCTTTCTGAATGCGAGATCATCTCTATATTCCCTGCCATAAAACACAGCACCTGCTGAGACGCTAGTGACATACAGGTAGGTCCGACGAAATACGTAATCGATGTTGTATCTCCTCCACTTCAACAAATTAATAACTTGTGCACAGAAACTGCTAGTTTTCCAGCAGACATGCAAATCGCAAAAGTTCTTGACAAAGAAAAATGAAAAAATATCTCGACAATTACCGGCCAGTTATGTCTTGCCAGTACTCTCGAATGGCCTTGAGAAGGTGATACGCGCCTTTAGAGATTTTCAGGGGCTTAAAATTTAATTACATTCTCAATACAGACTCAGAAAAAAAACAGGCAAACAGAGCTCACTGTACTTCATCAGAAACAATTTATATGCGAATAGAAGAATATTGTAATCAAATTATTTATAAATTTCACCAAAGCATTTGATGGCAGAATCACGATGTATAGCTCAATAAACAAGAATATTATGGAATGAGGGCATTCGCATCAGTTAATCAAATATTATTTCTCCTGTCGCTCACAGTATGTCCAAATTAATAACTTAAACTCAGCAGTAAAACACGTTCAGTGCGCAGAACCGCAGGGAAGAGGTCCATTCCTTTTTAACATTTATGTAAATGATATCGTCACCACCGCGCATTTCGTCATTTATGCGAACGATACGAGCATATTTATTTCTGGCACTAGTTGTGATCTGGCTGCATGCGCGCAAAATATGCTAAAGAAATTTGAATCGTGGTCAGATGCTAATTCACTCGCCGTGAATGTGGCCGAATAAAAAAAAATATTCTTTCCTCCGAACTAATTCTGGCTATTTCGACGAGCTACGTGCACTGGAGAGGTTGCTTTGCCTGCAAGCTTCTCGAAAGCAGATGTATTTTGGCGCGATGTAGCCACAATTTGTTTGGCCACAGCACCGAGGGTAACCGCGTTTTCGAAATTCTAAAAGCTGATTTGGGTATTACCTACGGTGAGATACACGCCTCTCAATAACTTAGGAGCCTAACAGTGATGGTTAAAAAGTTAAATATTCAATATTAGTTAACCAGCCTGCCAGCACGTCTTAGCTGTATTCTGATGTACTAAATCGCTGGCGATGTTATGCTGAAAAAAAGCGCTCTTCTAACTCAAAATGCCTATTTTTAAAATTGTGCAAAGTCTAAGGTGAGTATATTTTCCAGTACCCTTGTGAAGGCTGATGTAGACGACGGCCTGTGGTTGAGATCGTAACCGTTTACTGAAGGCGTCCGATAGCCGCGGCTGGAGAGCCGGTGGGGCAGATCGTCGGCGCTGCTGCCTGGATCGGTTACTGAAACTGCATGTACTGAACTAGCTCGCCCGCCCCTTCCTCATTGGCGGCCCTGCCGATTATACTATAGCGCCGCTGCACTTTTTACATATGCCTCTTCTACGCCCCGGCTCCGTAATGACTGCATGACTGCTGACATTTCGACTGAGTCAAATGCTTTCTCGTAATCGTTAAAAAATAGGAGTTGGTTGTATTCTGTACTTATCTCTATCGCCTGATTATTTGGTTTATGGGTTATGGAGGTTTAACCTCCTAAAGCGACTCAGGCTATGAGGGACGCCGTAGTGTGCAGGGCTCCGGGAATTTCGACCACCTGGGGTTCTTTAACGTGCACTGTCATCGCACAGTACACGGGCCTCTAGAATTTCTCCTCCCACGAAATTCGACCGCCGCGGCCGGGATCGAACCCGCGTCTTTCGGGCCAGCAGCCGAGCGCCATAACCACTGAGCCACCGCGGTGGTCCTATCACCTGACTGGTGGCATGAATATAATCTATTGGGAGTAGCCTTTACGAGGATTGACGCAAGTTATAGCGCGCTCAGGGAGTGCGTAAATGATAAAATGGCGTAATGTTGTGAACCCGCATTCCTAGGACCGACTGCAGCCAACGGCACGTTCACGCTTGCGCGCGAAATACCGTGGAATTCCATGCCAACGGTGGATGCGCAATTTCTTCCGATTTATTCTGCAAACAAATTCATCTGGACGGCACCTAACATGGTCCTATAGAACAGCTAGTGCTGTCACCGTATCTGCAATCGCAAATACAAGGCTATCTGGAGCGACAACACTTTCAATGCGAGTAGAAGACTTCTTAGGGTTGAAAACGCTCCTCGACCGATCGATACCCTGCAGCACTGCCAGCTTCCGCCGTTTCGTGATCAAGTGGTACAAAGTACGGCACGACGACAGCCAGGCACATGGACACCATGCACCTTCGCGGTTGCAAGCGGAAAACTCAGCAACCTTGGATAGTGTAGCGTGCGGGAAGGAGAAATGAAATGGCTGGGGAACTATAGGGACTTGCACAGCGGTGGCCCAAGCTACATAGATATTCGTCATTGGGCACGAGCTGCTTTACACACTGGAGCCCGCCACAAGGAGTGAATCTGCAGCCATTAAGCCACTTCGTTAAGAGAATTTGTTGACAGCATTCAGGCCACTGCACGGAAAGAGACGAGTATAGCGTTCGGTCACTCTCGTAGAATTGACGCTTAAATTGTTTCATGCACAGGCTTCACAGGCACTTGCGTGGACACGTCTCACATGTTTGTGCGTCCTCCTGCGCCCCCAGTATTTTTTTAGTGCGCTAGCACTTACAGTGGACATTCTCCGCATTTCGCCGCTGCCTGCCTGCCTGCCTGTGGGAAGCTTGTTTTGTGGCAGGTACATATGTACACACACCTGGCAGGCTGTACACTTGGCACCGGGATGTGGGCAAACTGCCCATCAACGCAGGTGGCCGTTCAATTATTGATTGGTCGCGAGAGGTTGCTCAGGAAGAGCAAGCTGGATGGGTCACAACGCTCACCGGTGGCAGCACCTCCCATCCCAGAGCAGTGGCGCACCGCTTAACCGCTGCACCACTGCGCCAGGAGTGGTGTGTGGGCTCCCAAGAATCTATGAACGTGAAGTACAGAATGACCAATTCCGCATATGTGAGCACTTACTCATTATAGCCACCCGAACAGCTTCCATCCGTGAACAATGGATCCGAACACCGGAACCAAAGTGAAACCGAAAAGCTAGCACACCTAATTCGCATGTGGCTTAAGTACGCAAATCGACCGTCATTTTTTACTTCCACGAACTATACTATACCATGTCTTGCTCTTTAGGAGTCCACATCGACGAAAGGATCACTCGCTCGGAATTTCTTTTATCCTATTTTGAACTTGACCTGTAACTTCCCCTTGCCTTTAGTCATATACCGTTATGATCAGCACAAGCTTGTAATTACGATAACGCGTTTTATTCCAAGTCAATCTGTGCGAAGATGCGCGTCAGTTTCACGCAATCGCCGATACAGAGTGTCCACAAGCCTGGTTGGCTTGGGCGTTGTTCTTTGAGATTTTTCTGGATTGGTTTTATGGGGCTTAACGTCCCAAAGCGACTCAGGCTATGAGGGTCACCGTAGTGAAGGGCTCCGGAAATTTCGACCACCTGGGATTCTTTAACGTGCACTAACATCGCACAGCACACGGTCCTGTAGCATTTCGCCTGCATCGAAATGCGACCGCCTTGGCCGGGATCGAACCCGCGTCTTTCGGGTCAGCAGACGAGCACCATAACCATTGAGCCACTGCGGCGGCTGAGATCTTTCTGTTCTTAAATTTTTAAGACAAATTTCATAAGCAGAACCCCACCCTTTATTTTTTTCTCCTTGATGTTAATATGACAGGAATTGTGCGGCCACAGCCAAGTTTTTCCCACACCGATACAATAGTGTCCACGCAAAGTTATGTGTGCAAAGGATGTGAACGAACGAAAATAATTGTCATGAAGTGTCACCTCCTTAGGCAGTGTAATGCAGGAAATGCACCAGTTAGACGAAAAAACAGTTGCGCTCTGCCAAAAATTTTCTGAAGAGACTTTAAGCCCGGAAATTGGCTGCAGTCAAGTAATCAGAACCGACGATAGAAGGAACACCACTGTACGTGGAAGCGACCGCCCGCCTTTCGAGTGCATCACTAGAAATGAGCAGCGAAGCTTCAACTTTGACGAACCTAGAAGCGTCAGTAGTAATTCCTCTACGCTGCCTCGTCCAAAGAGCTTCTCCCTTGTGAATTTCTCACAGAAAACTCGGGCGGGACTTCTTTCGTACGACTCCTGTGCTGCTTTAATGCCTCCCAGTCTGTATAGACCTTCGGCATTGCTCTTAGAGATGAAGCCATACGCCAACGCCACAAGGCGCACTGAAAAATCAACAGCCAACTGAGCGTATTTATTCCAAAACAGCATAGGCCACAGTATGTGCCGACTAATAGAAGCGAGAATGGCGGAGGGCCTGTACGAATGCAAGAATTCAAAAGTTCTTGCTAGGCGCTTGCACTACCCCCCTGTTCTCTATATTTTGAGCAGGGAATTGGCCAGTCCTGACTGCGCTCTAAAGTGAAATAGGAGGATGGCCTCCCGACTTCAGCTGTGATACATGAACAGGTAAGTGAGTGCATCTTTATTTTTAGGGGATGGCCCGAGGCCTAAATAGGGAATGGAAAAAAAATTGCACAATCATTACGCGAAAAAGCGAAACGTAACGGGAGCATTGTGGCGTGTTATGCGTGTGATACATTTTGCGATGTTGCACATTTTGAGGCTCCACCTGGCACTTTTACATGACAGTCATGTATCGCACACACTACATGATCACGAGCAGCTCATCGAACGCTGTGTTGTAGTTGCAGGCATCTGGTAAAGTCTGCCGCCGACGCTGTATAGCATGTCCTACGGCTACATGCTATGACTTCTTCGACTATCAAAGATTTTACGTTTCGCATCGCAAACCGAAACGAATAGAGTTCGCTGTCGCACATCCTTTCGTCCCTGCGCACGCTCAACTTAGACACCAAGTTCACCATGGTAGTGTTGAGATCCATTTCGTTGAACTTGTTGCAGTAGGGGTTGTACCTGTCCATCACAAGTAAAAGTACAAACGACTTCCCGCACTCAGCACGACTCCTCCGCGGGTGACACTAGCGCTATCCCCTCGGGGGCGCCGCGAACCTCTGTCATTCCACGTGTGCAGTGTTGAGATCAGGGAATTCGGGCCTTGGAAGAATTCCTATAAGACCGACGTGAGGGCGGATGAGTCATCCGTAAGAAACGCTGCGGCGAGGGACTGCGGTCGCGGCGGCAGCGGCGGCGTCAAGTGGCCGAGTCTGCCCCCGGACTGAGCGTGATGCTGTTGGAAGGAGACGCGGGAGGCGGTAATTGAAAGACGGCTGCAACCTCGACAGATGTCTGACGCTTCGGACAACAAGCGGGGGAGGCAAGATCTGCTGGGTGACGGCTTGACATTCCGTTCCCACGGTGGCGCCGAACCCGCCACAATGGTGAAATCGACACGCCAGTGTTGGATGCGTCTTTTTCCCCTTCCCACCCAGCTAGGAATCTGCGGCCATTCCTTTCCCACGAAGGCACCGACCTGGTCAATGCCTGGTCGCAGTGGTGACGTCGGTGCGACAGTGTTCGAGGATTCCCCTTTCCATCGACCGAGCTGCGAAAGAGCTTCAGCATCGCCCCTTGCCGTGGGCGGTACCACCAGTGTGCATACATCTGCTCGCTTGATTGGACATCGTTCTCCGAACCTTATTCCCTATTCAGGGATCTGGGGAATACGAAGGATATTTGGCGGGCCGCTGGTTTGTAACCGAAACACTCCTATGTCGACTGTGAATATGTAAAAATAAACCTACTGCACAGTTTTCCTTCTTAACCGAGTCCGACACCGTCCTTCGGAGCCGGGACCTGCGGGGCTGAACGAGTCAGACAACCCAAGGGCCCCTCCGTCTCGAACACTGGCGGCAGCGGTGGGATTGAAGCGCAATCCCCAAAAGTACCTTCATCGGATGGCCTCCCAGAAACAGTTCCCGCTTTAAAGGGACAGGTGTTTCTTATTTCTGCACAGCATAGGGGGTGATCAGTGGCAGTGTGCGAAGGGACGACTAGATATTTAACGAGGAATGTTTGTGGAACTAATGTGTAAGTCCAAAGGAAGCGGTGAAGAGACTTCCCACACAAATCGGGGTAGCGGATGGGAGCCCACAGCGAAACTTCATATCCACGGCGAAAGGACACAGCGGGCGTGGGGTCGGTCAGAGCAGGACTTGTGTCCTTAACGAGCCAGGACGGTACTAACCCAGGGAAGCTTGCGTCAGTGGGATACCGTTGAAGCGAATTGTTCGTTTAGAGGCGCAGGTGAAAAGATGACATCAGAAACGAAGGCGGTGTCGAAGGCGGAAGTGGCAGCGCGTCCATACTCAAGGAAGAAGGGAGTGTAGCTACTGGTGGGCTGAAGGTCTCTGCTCTAGGCAAAAACGTGGAATGCTGCCGCAGTCAGCGAGTCAGCGTACGATGAAAACGCGTAATGAGCGGATCGGTATCAATGCAGGCCCGAAACTCTTGCGGATGGCGTTGGCGGTACGAAGTACTTTCCCGAGGACATGCGAAGGAAATGCCTTGTCATGGTCAATAAGCAGGGCAAGTTGAGCGTCATGGCTTGAGACGATGGCATGAAGATTTTCGTGACTCTCTGGATCGGAGAGAAGACTGGTGCGTGTATCGGTGTCCAATGGTTAACCGCTGCGCCGATTCAGAAGCTGCCTGCTGCTGTCAACGGCATGAGATCGTGAAAATCGATGGTGACAAAGTAGAAAGGCGCACACTGGGACCGAAGAGGTATACCAGTGGTCCAGCACCAACGGATGGTGAACGCTCGCGCTGTTGGCAGGACGTATACAAGACTAAACGCGGCTTGGGGACGCATTTGGCCATGCATCCCTGGAGGTCCATTGTATATCTCCTTTTCTTATTCCTCGACCTGACGCGACTCGAGATGTGGTCCGAACGCGCAGCTAATAGATCGAAATGCACGTGCGCCAGCCTTTAAACGCGGGGCGCGCACGAGTCTCGAACCTGTCGTTTCCCTCGACCGGCCGCGGTCCGGCCGGGCTGCCCTGCAGGTGTCACTTAATCCGACCGTGTGGGCCCGCCTAGCGCGCGCAACCTGGAATTTCTGCCTCCGGGGCACTTGCGCGGCAATGTCGTTTATTTATGCGCTCGCGCCAATATTCCCGGTGAGCTGGCGCTGAGTCAGCGATTCTGCCCTCCTCGCTTTGCTCCTTCCTCCTCCTCCTCCTCTCGCTTCCTCTTTTTTGCTCCCAGCTCCTCTCGGCGCACGGCCTCCTTTTCGCGAGAGAGGCAGCCCGAATCGGAAAAGCTCCGGTCAGCAGAAGCGATTCATCACTCGATAAAAATCCGCCTCAGCGGACGAGAGGACGGCAGAAAGGGGAGGGGGTGAAGGAAAAGGAGGGTGCAGTGCGCAAGCGAGCGCCAGAACGGGAGTTTCCGCCTATGGGCTTTCTTTCGAAATCGAATTTGCGAGCCCAGAGCTTCAAACTAATGCCTGCATAAACATCTACGGCCGAGGTCGATCTCTTTCGGAGCGAGCGCGCGCGCGCGCTTTCTTGCAGGGCACACATTCTGCCAGTCCGCCGCCGTGCATGCGGCTTCACTTCTCTTCCGCCATTGCGAGCGTTTCCCAATTCCATCTCTTCTTCGGGGACCCGTTTTTGTTTCTCGCTCTGCGTATTTTGCGTGCCGTTTCTCCATTTTGCGCCGCCGCGCGCCCTTCTCGGCACACTGGCGCGCATTTCTCACTGCGTTCGTGTTAAGCGCGGGAACGTTCTCCTCGCGCCCTTTCCGAGCGATTAGTTTTGTTCACCTCAGCTACCTCGCGAGCTCTTTTCACTCCTCCTCGTTTTTTTTAAATCTTTGTTTCGCTTTTACCTGGCGTTCAATTTCTTTTCGGCGCCGAAGAGGACGCTGCAAGGACGAGGCGATTAATATTCAAGACGGCGCGTAAAGAATGTTCTGCGTGTGTTCCCAACGCCAGTCGTGAAGGACGTGACGAAGATTGGTCTTGGGCGGACATACGCGCGGCGTGCTCGGTCAGCAGCGCTGTCAAAGGTCCCGGCCCCTCTCCGTGGCCATTAAGAACGAACTGCTGGAACCTAAACACAAATAGCGTGCATTCCTTCGCGCACCATCTCTTATCCTGCGTTTGTTCTGTCTTTCTTTCATCACTTCATCCTTTTTCTATGCATTCGAGCGTTCCTAACTGGCATTACCTCCCCCCCCCCTCCCCCCTTCCGAAAGCAACAAATTTATGCCGAGTCCAACCTCGCGTTACCAGCGACTCAATGCGTAGACCAGCTCTGCTTTGCGTTGTTACGATGGTAGGCCTAGCTCGTCCATCATTATAGTTCGATGACAGTGATGCCACGTTACAAGAAATAACGCTAAATTACGTGCTCTAATCTTGAGCAAGTCCGCACCGCTATAATACCTACATGTGTTTGTACTCCTCGCCGTTCTTGCACCGAATTTTGCTAACTACAGAAGGAAGAGGCACTGCAACCCATGGGATGGATTTAAGACAAGAGGAGGTGCGAAGCTCCCCAACGAGAATTTCTTTGTTGAAGAACCACAATGACCTACTTTTTCTTGCGCTTAAAAGTTAAAAATAAAATGCCACCGTGCACGTAGGGCCCTATCACAGCCCCCGTTTCTTCCAAAGTTAGCCCATAACTTCACCCCTGCTGCAAGCCGAGTAGCGTGCATGCTGAACCGGGCCGGTGTGATATAGTTTTCCTTCAGGTTCTATTCCGTTCTTATCGATCACGGCCGCCGACTGACATATTCCGATGATAGTGGCGGCGTGGTGTAGCCTGTGCTAACGGCGAATGGCGGGCGCAAAAAAAAAAAAAACATCGGAGTTTAATTGCGATAAAATTATCACATTATCTCGGCCGACGTATACTCTCATTGTGCCAGGTCCACACCCTTTCGCCACCGCTTCCTTATTTTTTTGTATCAGCCACCAGGAATTGCAACCCCAAACTCCGACAAAGAAAGAATTCAGTGACTTTATGGTATAGCATAGAGGCGTCGTGAGAGACACTTTGTACGGGTCAAAAGCAAGCGTACAAGGACGTAGCTTGGAGAACACGATGTAAAAAACGCCTCGCTGACACGGGGCACATTATAAGAGGCGTTCAACGCGCTGTCTTCGCATCGTATCCTCGAATCTGCACCGACCATATGGCCCGGCCAAACTCCCCACTGTTGACAGGCGGCGTGTTGGTTCGAGTTAGGCTTAGCTCCGCCAAAACCAGCCGAACGACGGGTGAGGCGAGAAGCACGCCGTCCGTTGCTCACCGCGCGGCAACAGCGGCTTGGAACCGCAGCGCGTCACGCCGTGACCCTCCTCCCTCCCTCCCGGAGTGCTATCGAGCGGCGGCCCGCACAGACGTCGTTATTGAAAGTGCTGACTCGGCGCCGCGCATCGGGTCGCTCCGAGTCGAGCGCGCTCGGAATCGTCGATACCGCCGCCGCCGCTGCCTTTAGCGCCAGCAAGCGCTCCAAGAAAGCGGGCGTACCGCGTTTCTCCAGGCACAGCGACCGTTTCTCGCGCCGGAGACAAAACGAGGCAGGAATGTCGTCGCCGGGACCCTTTTCACGTCGTGCGTAAAGTAATGGGGACTGACGCGGCTAAATGTTTGGGAGCGCTTGCGCGTGCGAGTATACCATCGCTCGTACGAGGACAACTTCAAACTATAGCAGTGATTCTTTTCTACACTCTGCGAGCCTCGCCGAAAACAGCGCAGAGTTGTGAAAGGTTCATCTATGGCCTGAAGTGACCGCAGGGGCGAATTATGGGAAACTAGTTTTGAAGCGAAAACCTTCACTACGCTAGTCAACACCGCGCTACGCGCGAGCCGGCGTATGTCTGAGCACGAGTGACGTCACGCACGGTGCAGGTGGCCGCCGCCGACTCCGTCGCCTTTTCTCCCTCTCTCGCTCCCTAGTCACACCGCGACACAGGTGTTCCGCCACTGCGCAGCGCCGCGCCTTTCCTCAAAATGCAGCTTTCAGTTTCAGTTCTCTCTTCTTTCCATCCCTGCTTTATCCTTTCCTTTACGGCACGGTTCGGGTGTTAACCGAGATATGTGAGACGGTTACTTTGCCATTTCCTTTCCTCAAAAACCAAACAAAACAAGTGAGCTGACGGCGCTCATAGAATTCATATGCGTTGACAACTTTGCGAAGGCTGCTCATTTTCACGAAAGTAAAGGCGCACAAGCGGCTCCGTGGGTCAGTGGAGACCTCAATCTCGCTTTCATGTACATGGCATTGGTGTCAAAAGCCTGCTTTGATTGCGTCACGCACACTGGATAGGCAGCGCGCCCTCCCTGCCACCCTGGGAGGTCGCATGCAGTTAATGGTTGATCGCGAGAGATTGATCACCAAATGAACGCTGCGGCCTAGCTATTGCTGCAGTGCCGCATGCCAGTCACACTGTCAGCGCTAATTCATTCATTCCACATCCATCTCTCACCACGAATCAAAGCACGAATGAGGTGTCCACATATCCAGGGAGCCAGTTATGTGTCCTTTGTTTGCTCAGTCATCGACGTCTAGAACATTGTCAACGCCAACGCCAATGAACAAATAATAATAATAATAATAATAATAATAATAATAATAATAATAATAATAATAATAATAATAATAATAATAATAATTGGTTTTTGGGGAAATGAAACGACGCAGTATCTGTCTCATATATCGTTGGGCACCTGAACCGCGCCGTAAGGGAAGGGATAAAGGAGGGAGTGAAAGAAGAAAGGAAGAAAGAGGTGCCGTAGTGGAGGGCTCCGGAATAGTTTAGGCCACCAGGGGATCTTTAACATGCCCTAAAATGGGGGCTACATGGGGCGTTTTTCTCCTGCGATTATCGCGCGTAGACAAAAAAAAACGCGCCAGAGGGACGCTGGCCAGGCTACATGAGGCGTACAAGCGGCGAACGCCGCCGCAGTGTGGCCAGACAAGGCAAAAATGTTTTGGCCACCACTAAATGAACGATCAATGCTTATATGTTGTTTGCTTGTGTTATAATTATTAAATTAGGCAATAGATATCCTACAGACATGTCTATACACATTTTCAGGTATGTTTAGTATTGTCTCGATATTTTTGTGGATGTTCAGCGGAGAGAGTTGGCCAGAACTGCTTCGTCTGGTGACCCTGTGCGACTGAAATGGCGGTGCGGATTGGGCAGACACTATATGTGAGCTTCGTTCTGTGCACTGCTTGTGGCT
The DNA here is from genome assembly GCF_052857255.1 of Amblyomma americanum. Lineage (NCBI taxonomy): Eukaryota > Metazoa > Arthropoda > Arachnida > Ixodida > Ixodidae > Amblyomma > Amblyomma americanum. The sequence continues at coordinate 312,667,706 of NC_135497.1, read as the reverse complement.
CTCGTTGCTGAAAACCAGTTTTGAAAAGAGTTTTCATTTACTTCGAGCGGACGGCAAGCAGGGAGATAACTGCGAGGGAGAACACGCCGCTTCTATTCTTGTGACCAAGGCCAGTGTCCATCGGCGTCTTCTGTTGTTAAAGAAAAGATTATTGCTCATGAAGATGAGGGACATAGAAGACAAGCAGAAAATAAAGAGGAAATTCTAGGTGCACCCCATCTGGCAAGCAAGAAAGGAGGAGGGTGAATAACGCGCGCGAAGTGCTCAAGGGACGCTGAGACGGCTGGCCGCTGCCGCCGAATACAGACGGAAGTGAGTCCGGCAGGCACTTCCGGTAGCGTCTGACGCGCGCACGCCGCGTCAAAATCTAGCCGTTCCTGATCGGCGGCGGCGGGCGTTTTTCTTGACGCCGGGCGTCAAATCTGCGCCGTCGGGCGAAAATTGCCTCAAAAACGCTCCATGTATTCCGGGCTTGACATCGCACAGCACACGGGCGCCTTAGCGTTTTGCCTCTGTAAAAACGCTAAGGCGCAACCTTCAATTTTCAGTTTTCTCTTTCTTCTTTCCTCCCTCCTTTATCCCTTCCTCTACGGCGCGGTTCGGGTGTCCACCGAGATACGTGAGACGGTCACTATGCTTCGTGCGCACTCCGCGCCATCTGGCATGACGCCACACCGCGCGGCTCACCTCCGCCGCCGTTTGCTATGACGGCACACCGCGTTCCTCGTCGTTGCGCTCGCCTCCGCTCGCTTCGCCTGCTGCGTCGCATGCCCTATTATTACTGAAAAGGGAAAAACGTGAACACAGGACGAAAAGAGGAACGTACAACACAGGCGCTGGTGTTGTACGTTGCAGCGCCTCTGTTGTACTACGTCCTCTCTTCGTTCTGTGTTAGCGCTTTTCCCTTTTCAACATGTCAGAGGATTGAAAAGGAGAGCTCGCGTGCGCCCCAACCCCAGTTGTGTCGTCTTTAATGCGACAACAACATAGCTAGACAATCAGACTAACCTGGACTTGCAATCAAGATTAACCAAGGCTAACCATGCTATGCCTTAGCATTCGCTACGTATATCCTGGCATAGCCGAGCTAAGCCACTAAGCCGCAGCGTTCACTGGGTGACCAACCTCCCGCGATCAACCATTAATTTAACCGTCACCTGCAAGGGTAGGCGCGTTGCCTATCTAGTGTGCGGAGCGCACTCAAGGTTACAAGCCAAGCCGCGTCTACTTACCCGATACACTGCAGCTTTCGCTCTCTAAGATTCAGCAGTAGCTGAACCGTAGGTATTTATTTTTTTTTGCTGCAATCTACTGAACGGCTGGAACTGCTGTTCCGCCATTGTGCCCATATAATGAGAACATTTTGATCTGCCTAAATATAATAAAAACTGCCCGCCGCAATGGCTCGCGGCTATTGCGTTCGTCTGGTTAGTTCAAGCTTAGTCACGGGGTCGAATCGCAGCCGCGGCTGCCTCTTTCGACGGAGGCGAAATGCAAGAAGCGCCTTTGTTCTGTGCGATGTCAGCGCACGTTCAAGAAACACAGGTGGTTATCCTGAGCCTTCCAAGAGGGCGTCTGCGAAAGCACACATGCACCTTCGGCAGATTAAACCCTCGTACCAAATATAGCAAAATAAGAAATATGGTTCGGGATTTCAAATTGAGGCCTCCTCACAATCTTTTTACGTCCCTGTATCTCCTATACCTCGCCCCCTTTCCACATCTGGCACGCAGACATCGTTTGCTCGTTAATCGAAAGTGTTATTTTAGGAACCTAGCCTGACAACCCGGGGGGCGTGACTGACCAGGCTTTCAAGGGCATGAGCAAGCGATCGCAGCGCGCAGGCGGTCTTCGTTCGTAGCTGTAGTGAGGGGCCCGCCCTGAATGCCCCGCGCGTGTGTTCGCTCGTAGCCGTTGTAACTCGCCACCCATATTGTTCCATTCCCCTACTTTTATTTTTTTTCCTCTCAGCGACAGGGCCTGCATGGGTTTGCCAAGGTTGAAATAGCGCTGTGTTTCAGGATAACCTCCTTGGATCTTTTTCAAGCCCTCTCTCGCTGTGTCGGCGTTTTTTTTATCAACCCCACCGTACACTGAGCAAGAGCTGCTTTTTGCCGTCACAGACGAAAAGGTGCGTACTAGCGGAACGATCTAACGAAGTAATAAGCCCGCCGAGTTTATTTAGAAGGTTATCATTTAAAAAAATATAAATCTTTGTATTTATTTCTTCATTTTTGACGTGCATCGACAGGTCTAGAGGTGTTCGTCTCTCACGGACACACACGAGCACACAAAAAAGATAGGGGAGTTCTACGCAATGCTAGATAGTAATGCGAATAAAATAGCGTTCAGGTGGCAGGTTAGCCTCATTTCTGCACAGCATACACTATAGCTACGTGGGGCAAGTGCCCATGCAGCCTACACATGTGGATCTCTAAACACGAGTGTGTTGAAGCATCGACGCTCTCGTGGGCACATACTGGTAAGCGTACTGAGCCTATAATACACGTTTTTGTCTTCCTGTGGTGCGTATGTTTCAAAGTGGTGCGTGCGAAAGCGGGGCTGCACGGTTGATTGCAGATGAATGGAAGACGTCTTTGCCTTGCAGTGGACAGGTCTGCGCCGATGATGATGATGGTGACGACGAAGTGGAGGAGTCGTCACCATCGGCGCGTAAAAGCGAAAACCATAACTAAAGAAAAAAATTCGTTCGGCGCTCGGTGGACGAGCATACAGGAGGGCATATGAGATGTCGGTAGTTCCCCTTGTCCATAAGTGTTCTGAACCTGCATTGCTTTTCGTGGGGCGTTTTATCCCAATGCGCACCCCCCACCCCAACCCTACCAGAGAGGAATGGCAGGCGGCCCTGCTTGGATGTTCGGACCTTCAGTCCCAAAAGGCTTTGGTCAAGAGGGCTAAGCTGGAGGCTTCGACCAATGGGGTCCCGGAATAAGGACTCCACCCATTGCGGGGCTCTTTAAAGAGCCTCACCTCTTTCATTGAATAAAGGCTTTTCACCACCACCATGCACTACGGGCGGGAAGCAAGTTAGTCTGGCCAACGGGCGAGCTCGGAAGTTAGCGGTTACGGGGTAAAAGCCGCTTTAACACCGCACTCTGTCGGCCCGAGTTTGCGCGCGTGCTACACCCTCGCTGTCACGCCTCTTTCCCTTTAATCTCGCAGGAGGCGCTGGACGCTGAAGGTGGCTTCTCCGGCCGAGGTCGAAGTCAAACGGGAGCAGCCTGACGAATATGCTCAAGTGCGCAAGTGCGCTGTTGTCAGAACCGCGAGGAGCTGTCAGTAACGTCACAAACGACACCAGGCGGCCCCACTGTCGGGCGAGGGATAGTGCATTGCGTGTAAGCATAGTAGGTTGCCTCAATGCAGACGCTATTTCGCTTCACCCTAAACTGGAGAGATGTACACATGCCTCCAGGCATGCATGTAAGCGCAACGCTGCCCCATCGAGGCACCCCGAAGCGCTGACTGTCGCGCTCGTGAATGTTCCGTTCCGAAGATGGAAACGATAGCCACCGCCAGACCAGGGCGTCCCAGCTGAGAGAGAGAAAACCTTTATTTCCACCAGAAATGGTGGGGGTCCACACCTCGCGGAACGCACGCAGGCGGCCGTTGGGTGTCCCCCACGGCAGACTAAGGACTAGAGGACGAACTTTGCCACAGCCTCAGTCGCCAGATGGATTATGGAGCGTTGTAGCTTTAGATCGGGGCATCGCAGCGTGGTCTCCTAATTCGTTTTATATCTGCATTTGCAGTAGCCAGCTGAACCCACAGGAAGACCAGAATAAGCAACGCGGTTTTGCATGCTCGCCTCGCAACCTGAGAGTAAATTGGTTTTTGAAAATTGGTTTCTGGGGAAAGGAAATTGCGCAGTGTTTGTCACGTATCTCGGCGGACACCTTAACCACGCCGTAAGGGAAGAGATAAAGGAGGGACTGAGAGAAGAAAGGAAGAGAGGTGTCGTAGTGGAGGGCTCCGGAATAATTTCGACCACCTGGAATTTTTAACATGCACTGACATTGTTACAATTTCAGATTTCGGAGGGCGGAAAAATGTCACTCAATATTACGAATGTCCCGATTTAACGAAATAAATCGTGGTTGCTCTACACTTCGTTAAGTCGGGTTTTAACTGTGTAACATTTTCGAGAGAGAGAGAGAGAGAAGACGTTATTTACACCGACATGGCCCTCGGAGCAGGGACATTAAAAGTAGCTATCTATATGTCAAAACGGGCGCGTCCACATCGCGCTACGGACGTATACGGTTGTTCGTTCACGCGAGCATCAGTGAGCAGCGAAAAGGAAACCGTCAACAACGGAAGAGCGCGCAGGGACGGACAGAAATTGCAACGACGCTTTCAAAGAACGGCTTCAGAGTGCGTCTCAGCAGTCCACTGTCCATTAGCTGCCGCGGTGGCTTAGTGGTTATGGCGACCGGCTGCTGCCCCGAAAGACGCGGGTTCGATCCCGGCCGCGGCGGTCGAATCTCGATGGAGGCGAAATTCTAAAGGCCCGTGTTCTGTGTGATGCCAGTGCACGTTAAACAAATTGGAGGACGCTTAAGCTTCGCCTTCAAGAGCAGGACGCGACCCTTACAAAAATCAGCATTGCCATTTCGTTGACCAAATGTTGACATCTTATAGAATCAACAACTAGTCAACAAAAACAAAATGTTTGTTGACTGCAGTCAACAGCAATCAATAAAATTTATATTACACTTTGCCAACACAGTCAGTGTCATTGACTGCAGTCAACAGGAGTCAACAAAATTTATATTAAACTTTGCCAACACTGTCAGTGCCATTGACTGCAATCAACGGTTATCAACAAAATTTACACTTACCTTGTCAACAAAGTTGATGCTGTTGACTGCATTCAACGGGTATCAACAAAATTTATGCTTAACTTTGCCAACATTGTCAGTGCCATTGACTTCAGTCAACAGGAGTCAATAAAATTTATATCAAATTTTGCCAACACTGTTAAAGCCATTGACTGCAGTCAACGGTTGTCAACAAAATTTATATTTATCTCGTCAACAAAGTTGATGCTGTTGACTGCATTCAACGGGTACCAACAAAATTTATGCTTAACCTTGTCAACACTGTCGATGCTGTTGACTGCATTCGAGAGGTGTCAACAAAATTTATACTCTACTTTATCAACACTGTCAATGCTGCTAACAAAAATCAGTGAATGTCAAGATTTATATTTACCTTGTCAAAAGCTGTTCTTAAACACGCGTTGAATTACAGAAGCATAGTATGGGTAAACTAGGCCGAATATATATTTAACTTAGGTATTCAAGGAGCAATGCCTTAATATATAAAAACCTTTTATTAGCACTCAAATAGGCTGATACAGGCCTGCTCTTTTCCCTTGGGAAAGACTATCAATATCTTGCTGATTCTTGAAAAGGATGAGGTGGGATCATGCATCATGTGTAAAAAAGCACCATGGAAGTGCGACATTTAGTTAGGCGATTTCCAAAAATCTGTCCTTGAGCATGTAATTCTGTTAGCTTTAAAGTATGATTCAATGTTATTGTGTTCATAGGTGCAAAGTAGATAAAAATTCAGTAATATCGCAAAACCCCAAAGAAGGTCCTTGCACATTTAAAAATGCAAGCTGTAACTTACAGGTGATATAGTTAAAAGCTATATATATATCTTTTGTGCCAACAGCTTTGTGTTAGTTGCTGCATTATGTAGAACTGTCTTCTAGCCAAGTAAGAGGTAATGACAGATTAAAATTTTGGGGAAGTCCATCAACACTGTTTATTTGAAATATTAGGAATATAAGGGTTGCCACCATTAATTCTGTGGCAGAAGATGACGGTAAGAGTCACCTCTGAATCACTCTGAATCACGGTACTCGGAATCTTCAGGACTTGCAGGCAGTGCGCCAGATTTGCTGCGACGATGGAAATGGCATTTCGAGCGATAGGGAACGTCAGCGGATGCGTCCCAAAGATATCCGCCGAATTCTCGCTTACGGGACATTGTAAATTGTCCACCATGCGGCAGTCGTTCGCCTGTTGCACGCTGTAGCGGTGATATCACTCGCACCGCCGCACTAGTGCTGGCACTGCTCAGTAAACGTAAGAAATTTTTCCTTTCCTGCCCATCGGTTCTTCGAGGCGCACGCTGACTTGGCAGAGGAGTAGTTGACACGGACGAAGCTTGGCCGATCCCACTCGGCGAATAGCTGAACTGAACTTTATACAAAACACAAGTCATAACCCAGACGAAATAGTAGCGATTCCACTTCCAGTTACAAAACCGGCTCAAAATTATGCGCAGCTACAAATTCAGCCGCGTATAATGCAACTCTGTAATCGTCTCGCCGAGATTGACGAACTGAAAGCCGCCAGCGCCGGATTGCCGCGAAGGGCGGAAGTGGTGCCATCAAATGACCTGCACAGTTGTAATGCTGACCTCGGCGCACCTCACGTCGTGTTGCTTTCTTACGAAAACAACAGATGGCACCGTTAGCGCCCTTTGGCGAGAACCATGAGTTGCGACTTTCGGTTCTTCGATTTCGAGGCAGACGATTACGGGTTTCCATCATGCGCGGGTGATCATGCCCGACTCGCTTAGCCCACCGTGTCTCCGCAGTTTTGTTTAGTAAACGTTGCACGATGGCACGACCGTAAAACAACGCGATTCGGAAGAAACCAATGAGGCACAGAAGCAGACGCCGCGCGTGTTATCTCCGCGCCGCGACCGATGCGACCGAGCAGTTACTATATGCATCTATATAGTAGCTTTAGCATGGATGGATGGATGGATGGATACGGCTGAACCCTTTACATCGGGCGGTGGCTCAAGCCACCTAGCCATGTCTTGTGAAATTTTACTCCTGTCTTGCTTTTAGCCACCAATCAGATAGCCTTCGCTTGGTTACTTCTAACCTCTTAAAATCCACTTTCCCTTCACTATCCCTAAACACCAATGCCTTGGGTAAGTCAGCCCCGCTGCCTTCCACTGTAGGGTGAAGCCCTTTACAGAAAAGTATCAAGTGTTCACTCTCTTACAGCCAGCGCCCTCTACGCTTTTCATCGCTCCAGCGACCAACACAGCGCGGACGGTAAATTGGCGGGCTTGGCAGACGTTGGCGGGAAGACTTAGGCGGGCTTTGTCGTCGTGACAACGTTGCTTTGTTCGTGACTCCCATCGGTCTACCCACAGCGACCCGCGGGAAAGTTTGCATTGACGTTGTGCCGGAAAATGACGCACATACTTGTGATGTGGAAGGACGAAAATAAGTGGGACGTGTACCCTGTGAAAATGATCGAAGATGCCGCTGTGGGCATCCGCCTGTTAACCCAGGAGAACGCCATTAGTGAACTGCGCGGCCAAGAAGTTCGGGTGCGCTGGGAGGAGGGTCAGGATGCTGCACCGGCGGAGCTGCTTGCTTTCGGTAAGTTTTGTCTGTAACAACGTCCCAGCGCATGACTACGCAAAAATGAAGCGCTGGGTAGGTTGAGTTCATATTGGAGCTTGTTTTAGAAGGACCTCGCCAGTCCTTACCATCTATAGTCAACGCACAAAGAAATTGGACCAGCGAATGGCCTGTTTACGTTGCTTTCTTTAGTTGCCTAAATTGCCAATTTTCGCGATAACTCGCTAGGGTCGAAAAGTTTGCACATCGGAAACTCTTGCGATGTAATATCACTTCCTTTGTCGTCATATGTTGTATGAAAGGCGCCTTGTGCTGTATTTTTTTTTAACATATATAACTGTAAGCAGGCTGGAGTGCTCAAGCAGTTTAATAAAGCAGAATATTTGTGCACCTGTTATGGGCTTGACGATTTTCTATGGCGTTTGTGTGCTTCGCGTCATATCATTAGTGCAAACAGTCTCTGAAACTAAGCACATTCTTTAAAATTTCGCTTCCCTTGTTCCGGAGAACACCGCTCGAACACTCTAGGCTAGTGCGCTGATGACTACACTGTAAGAGCTATCTGATGTGATGTTTTTAGTGCAGATGATTTTGAAACCATGCTTTAAGATCAAGATTGAGGGCTCTCTTGCAAGCATATTTTATGCCACCCGAAGGCCCTTTAGGGGCATTCATCACATACTTTTGTGCATTATGTACCACCTCTATTTACAAAACATTACACCACGCTGCATAATATTGTTTATGCATTGTTTCAGGGAAACCAACTGTTCTTGAGCGGAAGAGAAAAAAAATTGTTGCTGCAGCGGCCAGCGCTGAAGAGATTGTGACTGCATCTTCAACAAGTGTTCAAGGGAGTGGGGCAGCATCACCTGTACAGGTAGTAACTCCTGGCTTTACTTTAAACATCATTCATTGTGTATCAAACATGCTGATCCATGCTGACCCAAAAGACGCGGGTTCGATCCCGGCTACAGCAGTCGAATTTCGATGGAGGCCAAATTCTAGAGGCCCGTGTACTGTGCGATGTCGGGGCATGATAAAGAACCCCAGGTGGTCGAAATTTCCGGAGACCTTCACTACGGCGTCCCTCGTAGCCTGAGTTGCTTTAGTGCGTTAAGCTCATAAGGCAAACCAGATTCACATTTTTACTTTCTTAAGGCTGTGGAAGAAATGTGCGTGCATCTAAGGACATTGCAAATGCTAGGTTCTGAAGTTTTTAGTTGTGTTAACTGAAGGTTTAAATTGGGTGGTCACCAGTCTTTCATGAAATGTGTATTCTTATCGCTTATTTTTCGTTTAATGCATGCACCTTATCATAGCTGGTTAGCAATTGGTCTCAAAATACATACATAATAGAATAATTTGGGCGAGTTGGTTACGGACTTTCATATTAACAGCAACAGTGCAATGACGGCACAAAAGAAATGGACACCAATTATGATAAGCATTTGTTATTATGATTGACATTTATACAGTATTGACTCATTTTCCATTCACTCCACATTATCCTACAGATATCTTGGCCTCCATCTAACTCCATCGCTATCATGGGTAACTCACGTTCAAAACATCTGTGCTGCAGCCTCTCGCACACTCGGGTACCTGCGCCGTAACTTGAACGCCGCATACCCTGACATAAAAAACTAGCATGTATAACATTCATTCGGCCAAATATACTAGAATATGCATCATCCATTTAGCACCCATCACAAGCATACCTCGCCGCTGACCTTGAAGCCGTACAGAATCGCACCATCCAATTCATAACGTCTTTGCTATTCAAGGAAAACCAGTATCACCGCACTGACACACTCCCTTGCCATTCCATCACTCTAGTCACGCTGCATCATATCTTGCCTCTGCCTTCATCATTTCTATTATCACTCACGCACGAGACACGAAAAGCTACAACCCCCGCACAGGACGTCTAGCCACCTAAGCTATGACCATAGTATTGCACGCATCAGCTGTCACACCTTAGCACTAAAGTCATAATTTTTTCCGGACGCAATAGCACTACGGAATGGCCTGCCAGATACCATCACATCATGCGCTGACCGCAAATCATTCCAGTATTAACTAAACGACCATTTTTTATGAGGGCAAAAAGTTCCTGCCATATTCACCTCGGCATTTTGAACAGCTGTTTATTGTTGCTTTTCTTTTTTATGTCATGCCTTTTGCATTGTTTTTCCTGTTTCAATCCCATGCATTCCACTTTGCATTGTATACGTCTCACAAGATTATTTAACTGTTATATACTGTTTTTTTTCTTACTGTTCTCTTTTATGAGTCTATTCTTTCTCTCTTTTGGCCTTGATTTTGCTCCCCCTTATGTAATGCAGCAACTCTGCTGCAGTGCCGCACTGGAAATGCCTGAACTCCTGGCGAAAATTGCGGAGTTGACTGCAGAGAATGAGGTGCTGAAAAGGAAACGAGTCAGCAGAGACTACAGTTGGTAAATAGTTTTCATCAGTGCGTTATGTTGTCTCAGTGGCTCAGCACGTGGTGTCTAATTTTTTCAATCTATTTTAAGCTCTGCCACGACATCTATCATGCTTCTGTACCCTTGTTATTGAAGGGCAACTCTGAAGGTTCTTATAGAACCTTCTGAGTTAATAATCAAAATGCATTCCTTACAGGTCACTTAAGCTCCGCCTTTAAGGGTATGATGAGACAGCTTTGGTGGCTTCCGTCTGCGGATTCCCTTGCAGATTCTCGTTCGCGTACATGCGCTTCGCACATACTCTTCAGCATGCACTTGTAAGCTACCACATTATGTGAAAGACCCACAGACAGATATGAAGCCCTGCTTAACCAGGTCATATGAACATGCCTGTGTGGCCTAGAGGTAGCATGTCAGACTCCGAATGCAAGGGTCCTGGAGGGTTCATACCCCATCACTTCCCATCTGAAATAAGGAGCACGAGTTCGCAGTTCCTGCCAAATCAGCCATGTTACATGGTCGCATGACGTTGCACAACCCTATGTCGGATCAGTGCCTGGTCATGTCAGCTGGCAGCCACCACCTGCCAGAGCCATGCCTGTGATTTTTCGCTCACAACGCTGACATCGGATTTTTTGGGAAACGGAGTCTTTAACGCTGTTGTGTTAAAAAGCAGAAACTAGGTCACTGAAACTGGCCTTTGACCAAACGATGAGGGTGCGTACAGGTCCTTGAAGCCTTTGAATTTGGAAGTCTCATATTTCTGAGCACCAGTTCTGGCAGTTCGGGTGCAAGTCTGGTTGTCTGCAAGTTTTAGCGTTGCTGGCAAATTGCAGCCATCTGTGTGCTGCCCATTTCAACAGCTGCCAACATCCCAAACTGCGTGAGGAATTTTCAAACAGCACATTGCAATGAATGTTGCCGTGAGACAGCCTGGGTGCATGCGTATTGCATGGCAGCTGGCATGAAACACACGTGCGGTTTTTCTGAATATGACTGAAGTGCCAGTATGGTGCACGCGTTTGCTTGCATTTAGTCGTGCCATGTAAGCATAGCTACAACTTGGGCATTGTTCTCAATGATGTGTTTTTTACTTTTTGTCCTAACACGCAAGCTGCATAATCTGCTGCCACATTTGCACTGGCTGCACCGTTCTGGCACTCTCCAATAAGAAGGTTTACCTGAATGTTTCCTTATCTGAACCTGCATAGTGTCTGCATTTTTTAAACAAATGGCTTCTTGCAGAGGGCACTGTGTTGCACTGCTGAAACCGATGAGGAACAGTTCATGTACGACTATGAGAAACAGCTCATGTACCGCAGGCGAATCGAACAGACTGCTAGTAACATTTACTGCTGAACACAGCTGCCTCAAAGGGAACTGGGCAAACTTGCTTCATGCAGTGCAGACATACTTCATGTTGTCTACATGCGTAGCTTTGATACCATTTCTTCAGGAAATTCAATAGATATGCCAGAGAATGAGGAATTGCGTACCATAAACTGTAATACATTTTGCTGGTAAAAATATTCTTAATGGGGTGCAAAAGACTGCTTGAATGGATGCCGGCTATACTTCAGATGGATTCTTTGTCATGCAGATGCTGACTCAAAAAGAATTAAGGGAATGCAAAGGAATGGGAGTTATTCAATGAAGAAATTTCAAAATACAAGAAAACAAAATGCCGCCCTCAACCCTATTAGCACTGTGAATGTAATCAGCTGAACTCGTGTGCACTGATTAACTCGGCAATGATTCCATTTCTGTGCTTGTTGCAGATGCATACAAGATGGTGAAAAGGCTGAAGGGGATGATGGCCAAATTCGAAAAAAGTCCTGGTCCCTGCACGCCAGCCGTTAAGGTATGTGTGCTTGTTCACTTGTCACCATCAGTGTGTAGGCATTCTCATATTTCTACTAGACACTCATTGCAACTGGATTTTGATCAGGTGGCATTCGGACTAGACAAAGCTCGGCAGTGCTCCACAGCTATTTTCAGGGATAATGATGACATTTGAGGTTCACTCACAGATTGCTGTCATAACTTTGTGTCCCTTTTAAACATGTAACTGGATACCAAAGGAATGTGAATAACCCTTTAGCATGCTTTGCACACAATTGTGCACAAAGCGAACTCATAGCTTTTTCTGAGACTGCTGCACCTAGTTGTGATTTCCTTGTTTCAGGTAAGTTTTGCATACTTCATGTTTCAAATAAGGTGGTTTCTTATGTCATGTAGCAAATGCAGTAAGCTATATTTTGCGAAACAGTGAATGTTGCAGCTTGTTTGATATCTTTTTGGAGGCATATAATCTACCACCAAAAGTAACATCACTTTTTTTAAATGCGAAAGCACTATATGGTTACATCGCGTCAGCAAAAAGTGTCTGCAATTTTGTCTGCATGATTATGTCGTGTGGAGATAAATCTGGAAAAGCTTGATTGTGTTAGGTAGTACGTGAGTAGGTCTTGAAATGAAAAGTAGTTTGGTTGATGAATTTTATTATTTAAATAATTTAATTGAATTAATATCTGTAAATGCTGTGTTTGAAGCAGGTTTTGCGTGGCTGATTTAAAGAAAGTTTATATAAATGCATGAGAAGGCTTACTTAGAATAAAAATAAAATGAAAAACAATAAATGAAATAAAAGGCAAGAAATTTTAAAAAATGATAAATTGAGGGAGAAAGAAAAGAAATGGAAATGTGAAACTTTTAAGCAGACTTAAGTGCAATCCTGTAATTTTTCTTTCATAATTATAAGCATAATGCATACATACTAAATTGAAAATATTTTTGCAATTTTTATGGTATTAATTTGATAAATTGCATTTCGATGGTACCATTTCCATTAGCCATGACATTTTGAATGAAATTTTTGACATCCCCACAAAAGATTACCTGCTAATATCGTACGCTGGAAAACTAATTGTCTTTATTAAGGGTATTGTATACCATTTAGGTGGAAAAATATTTCTTCAAATATTTTTCTTACAGATTTAAAAACAATAAACCTCCAATGAAACGCAGCCGCCCAAGGTCCGGTTCGAACCTGGGTACTCTGGCTCAGTAGAGGAGCACCTTGGGGGGGTGTTTGCTGAATTGCTTTTGAGGTCATGTCATGTCTCGCTTTGAGCGTTCTTTTTTTTTTGTCATATGCCTTTAAATGGGAGCTCAGTGCTACTGTTGACTGATTTAATTTGTACGTTGTTGCTCTTGGGCTGCTTTTACCTCGGAAGGTGCTCCTAAATTTGTTTTTCTATTTTGCTACATAATCGCTGGATGCAAGTTAGGCTTTTGTGATGACCATTTCTCGGAAGTGCTCCTAAATTTGTTTTTCTATTTTGCTACATAATCGCTGGATGAAAGTTAGGCTTTTGTAATGACCAGTTCATCACATTTGACTCTTTTTATGTTATTGATATTTGAATTATTTATATTTTGGGCCATGTTTATATTCCGCCACCTTGTGAAAGCTGTTCTTCCTCAGAAGATGCTTATGATTAGCCCCTCAAAATACAAAGCTCTTTTGCCTACTGCCCTTGTAAGAGTGATTTTACAATATGCAAGCACTCTTTGGTTCCTGCAATCAATCACTGATGTCACTCAGCTTGAGAGAATGCAACGAAAAGCTGCAAGGTTCATTCATAACAAATACAAACCCTCTGACTCCCCTACTGATACTACCGCATTAGCTGGCCTTCCATCACTATCACCTAGGGGAAAAGAATCTCACCTGAAGTTTTTATACCAATTATTATGCAGCAGCTATAGTGTAAATGTGTCTAAATATGCATCCTTCTGACACTCACTGCAATCCCGGCACAAGCATGCACATACGCTGACTGAATACTCACGTCAAACCAACATTCTCAAGCATTCTTTCTTTACTTTAGCCATCAGCAAATGGGATTACCTCAATCCATTGATTACTAGTGCGTACTCACTTCACTATCTTCCTTCACCTCTAGATTAGGATTCAACAAAAATCAGTAAAGTGGTCATAGTCCTACATTCTACCAGATGACTGCGCAGCCATTACTTGTTGTGTTGCCATTTCTTGATATGTTATTTTTACAGATGGTTGTGTGGACCATTGTGACCTGTTACCTTCTTTTTCTAGCATGCTTACTAACAAGAGTGCTGCTCTCTTTGTTTTCTTTTTTTCTGCTGCTCTGAATTTTTAAGGTATTCTTTGGTAACCTGCCTACTAGTATTATATAACATCTATTTTCAAAGTTTCCTTTCTGTTCATCCTCTGGAAGCAATTTCTCTTTATTGTTTTGAACTTTGTATTGTACTGATTGCCCACCTCCTATGGTCTCGTATTCAGACTAGCAGTATTGTAAATAAATAAGCCAATTATACTGTATCTTATGGCACAACCCCATAGTAGGAGCATGTTTCATTATTAGGTAGCAGTTTCTGTGTGGTCACTGTAAAACAAGGCCTTCTATAAAACTTTGTTCTCTTCTCTTTTGCTGTCTTGCGAATGCTTTTGTCACAAAGGTGGAACATGCTTTGTCTTTGCAGGTTGATATTGGTGGTGGCGTTCTTGTTGATAAATCGGTGCTCGGGCTGTTGAACCATTCGAACAGTGGGCCTGGGAAGTATGCCCGTGCGCTGCTCCGCCATCTGTTTTCGCCTGAGGAGCTGCAGGGCAGCTCTCTCTTTGGGCAGCAGAACACTCGCACACACTCCAAACGCGGGTCTCTGGACCAAGAGAAGGTCGGCAGTAATTGGTAAGTGTACTTTTCAGACATATCTTTATGTAGGAAGCCATCAGAAATACTTTTTATAAATCCATATTGCTCATTTAGAGCTTAGAACTCTATTGCTGAGGGTAAAAAAATTCAATATCCTAGGTTGAAAGCACTTGAGATTTTTTTGCAAACAAAACAGGAATCCAAACTAGAGAAACAGATGGTACTTTTTTAAATTGAACATGAGTAGTGTAACTGGCCTACCGAGTTTAAAACAAATAGAATATTTGTGGCAATATTTGCTGCTTGTGCAAATAATCGGACAAAACGGAAGAATAGCGTTAAACATTGATGTGATAGCGGCAGCAAGGGCGTAGCGAGGGGGGGGGGTGAAGCCCCCCCCCCCCCCCCCTTTGAAATTTGACATGAGCCCCCTCGAACAAAATTTCTGGCGGTGCCACTGCAATTGAGCTACGGCTACGGCTGTCCAATCTGCTGCTCTCGTGGGTAATTTGTTTATTGCGTGTAAGCGAACCTCGACAGTGTTCACATGCGCCACCCTCGTCATACCGGCGAATGTAGCGCGTCTTTTATTACCGCGAGTGTGACTTGGAACATCATCCAACGGCGAGGGCGGAAACTGTGCGAGAGCCCTCTTATGCTACCTATGGTATCAAGACTTCCAGAACCGAGACCGTGTGTGTGTGTGTGCGTGGTGCGTGCGTGCGTGTGCATGCGTGTGTACACACACAATACAGGGCGGCTCGACATGAGCCCCTCCCCCCTTGCCCGAACAAAATTTCTGGCAACACCACTGAGCGGCAGCGCTGCAGTACGATTCTAACTTACGGAGTTAAAGCTATAGCTTTTAATTATGCAGCACTGATCTCCACTAAGGTGCTGCGACATGAATTCATTATGTTAACTCTATGAACGTCAAGTTATGCGTGTACAAAAATTATTTTCTTATTGACAATGATAGAGAATAAACCAGAGCCACAGCTAAGGGCATGAGAGGGGCAAAAGCATATATTAGCCATGGCCTCCATGGCTGTTAAACTTGGCGAAGCCTAGCCGTGTTGTCGTGTCTTAGAGGTCATGTATGAGCATTACGAATGCTGCCACACGAAAGGACCATGTAGTGGCACTAGACCCTTCATCACGCAGATATTGATCACCGCAGGATGGTACCCGGCATTAGTGTGTGCCCTGTTCTTTGAAAGAACAATCATTGAGGGAATATACCATGCCAAGCCTTATTTGAACATTATGCCAATTGTTCAAAAGCTGTTCGAAAGTTCATAGCCAATTCGATCCGGTTCAAATAATTTCCAAAATACACTATTTGACTTGTTCGATATTTTATAATAGTCCACCGGCCGCAATGGCCGAGTGGTTATGGTGCTCAAATGCTGACCCGAAAGACGCGGGTTCGATCCTGGCTGTGGTGGTCTAGTTTCGATGGAGGCGAAATTCTAGACGCCCGTGTACTGTGCGATGTCAGTGCACGTTAAAGAACCCCAGGTGGTCAAAATTTCCGGATCCTTTCACTGCGGCGTCTCTCATAGCCTGACTCGCTTTGGGACATTAAACCCCATAAGCCAATCCAAGTCAAACTGATTTTCTAATATTCGCGCACACCTAACACAAAGCATATAGCAAGACCTCACCAAATGGTATGTGGCTGCCGTGGTGGCTGAGTTGCTACGGCGTTCGGCTGCTGACCCGAAAGACGCTGGTTCGATCCTGGCCGCAGCGGTCAAATTTCGATGGAGGCGCAATTCTAAAGGCTAGTGCACATGTACTGTGCAATGTTGGTGCACATTAGAGAACTCCGGGTGGTCAAAATTTCCGGATTCCTTCACTGCGGCGTCTCTCATAACCTGTCTCGCTTTCGGACATTAAACCCCCATAAAGCATAAACCAAATGGTATGTAAAAAAAGAAAAGAATAGGAAAGAATGAGAAATGTCATTGCTGAATGCCTTGAAATTGCAGATTGCATGCACGCATACAAGAATACTGCTCGCACTATTGTGACACATATCTGTTAAACTGCATGAAGTAACTTATTATATTTGCCCTTATTAGCAATAGCTTCACACTGCACATTTGAGAGGGATATGGCTGTATTCATTATATCATTGCTTATAGTTTTATGGAGCAAACAAGATTTACTGTACAGATAAGGAAAAGGATAGGACAAGTCGATTTGGCAAAGGCATATATGAATGTTGCAGAAATGTGAGGGTGATACCACACATCAAGTGCTTTGGCACAAGGTTTTTTTACTTGTTCAACATCAGTTTGCTATTTTGTTTTCAGGCTTTACATGCAGGAAGTTCCCAGATGCAAGTGCAGCCCTAATCAAGAATAGCCTGGCGAGCTACCTGGCTCGCCTCAACAATGGCCCGGCAGCAGCAACGCCAGAGCAGGCCATCTGAAAAATAGCGTCACACGCCATGTGACGCGCCTCATTACATGGAACCCCGTTCATATGTTCTTCACCAGACCGGGGAAAAAAACCACATAACAGCCGGGAAACTGCAATAGTGAGGAAAGCTCCGAAAATGAATGAAAACAGTGCAGCTTTGACTTTAAAACTATTTATTTCCACATAAAAAATCGAGAATGATGGATTGCTGTTTCTTTCGCTCACTGGAAAGCGCCATGCATTTCTAATAGCCTGGAAGGCCGCATTGTTGTCAGCATAGCTTTGAGGTGTGACGTCCCTGCGCAGGTGGTCCAGAGCCACGATGGCTTCTCCAAAACTTGTATCTGCCAACTCCCCGGAATCATGCGGCTCGTGCTGTTCATCATCATCTCAGTCAGCGGCTTCACTCGCGACCGAGTTCGCAACGATTTCGATCATGCTTTGGCACCCCGACATCACTACGGCAGCATCCACGGCGACGTAGTCGTCCATACTTGGCGCCACCAGCCTGCTTAGCTTTCGGGCCAAACATCGCGGCATTCGCTTCTATCGGCATGCTTCGAGACAATGCTGTTAAGCGTTGAGGGAGGCAGACCAAGGTCTTGGCGTTGTGGACTATATTCCGCGCTGGCTGCCTGTCGACTGTGTTTAGTACGTCCAGTTTTTGCTCGAGGGGAAGCGCCTTCCACTTTCTTGATGCCATCAAAGCACGACAAAAATTGCAGTTACATTGTTCGATGTTCACGGGGCAGATGGCGATCTAGTGGCGACCTCTCCAGCTCTTGTGCGGCTTCTTGCAGCCACTTGCATAGCAAAGCCTGGCCAAGACTTGTCAAAAGTAAAAGTGGCGGTTGGCGCGCATTGCCCAGACGGGTTCGGGGTGCCAGGTTGCGACTTATCATTCTGGAATGGTTTCACACCTACAGCATAACAGTGGGGTTCCCAATACATTGGATCCTTTGGGAGATATTGCTGGGACTGGATGAAACCGAGCAGCAGCCGGAAAAATGTGCAGTGAAGAACATAACAGCGGGGTTCTACTGTAATGGGCCGGCAGCAACATTCACCTGCTGTGACATATAATTTTTAATTAGTTTATTTCTTAATTATAACTTCAGCTCTAGTCAGGCACCTGTGATATTTTACAAATAAAACAATTTTTAACATTTTTTTCTTGTACATCTTGAAGTGCATGCAGGTACGTGTGCCACAATCCTCATTTGCATATATATGTCCTTCCAGCAGGATTGCCTTTCTGTGTGCATCAACAAAATGACTACAACTTCTCAACTCAACAACGGTTGAACAGGGGATCAACAAGGTTATCTTTCTGTGTGCATCAACAAAAGGGCAACAACTTCTCAACTCAACAATGGTTGAACAGGGGATCAACAAGATTATCTTTCTGTGTGCATCAACAAAAGGGCAACAACTTCTCAACTCAACAGGTTTCAACAGATGGTCAACAAAAAAAGTGTGCCAATATGCAAGAATTTGGCAACAATAAGTTGCATAGCCATTTTGTTGCCATGTTATTGACTGTGTTGACGGAAGTCCACGAAACGATCACTAAAACAACACACCGATTTTTGTAAGGGGACATTGTGTTGCTGCATTGCCAAGGAATCCACGGAACGCCATCATCCTTCTGTACGACCCCTAGCCAGGACAATTTATGGAAGGGAAACATATCTTGGTGGACACCCGAACCGCGGCGTAACGCAAGGAAAATGAAAATTTTTTTAAGGAAAGGACGCCTGTTTCACATATATCGGTGCATACCCGAATCGGGCTGAGCTGCTGCTGAGAGAAAGAAGGAAAAGTGCACAGGACTGCCTACTGGCTCAAGCCGAGCCACGCTAGCTGCCGCGTGCTGAAAGTAGGGGAGGTAAAGGAGGTGGTGGTGGTGGTGGTGAAAACATTTATTACGGATGAATAGGAGAGGAGAGCAATGAGTGAAAGAAAAGACGCGCTGCACTAATATGCCCCGGGCCGATCCCGGAGGCAGTGCAACACCGGGCCGACCCGTGCCAGAGTGCTTCAAGCCAAGCACCCCGGCATACTACAAAAAAAAGTTTAATATCTTAGGTCCAAGGACCCGCAGCAGATACTAAATCACCGTACCCACGGTAAAGGAGGGAAAAATCCCTTCCCTTACTGTGCGGTTCAGGTGGGCACCGAGATGCGCCATTTTTCGCTCAATGCCAATGACGCTGACGACACCGGCTTCTCTGCGACACGAGCTACATAACGCTTTCGCGTTAAAACCCCAGGTGGTCTGAATTACCGGAGCCCTGCACTACGCGTCCGTCATAGCCTCAGTCGCTTTGGGACGTTAAACCCCCATAAACGATTAAAGTACGTATGCGCAGTCCACAGAGAAAAACTTGGACTGGGCTTCCGCACGACCCAACATCGCAGAGAAAGAAGTCAGCATGGCGGCGCTGCAAGCGCACGTGCGGTAGCCCGCGGGAGCTCGTGGTGGCGCTGTGGTGGGCACCGCTGTCTCAGTCCCCACCGCAAAAGACGAGGAAGACGCTGGCACGCGGCTCCGAAGCCCTATCCCGACGACGACGATCAGTGCTCCGTTCCATCGGGTCCGCGCAATGGCCTCCTTCAACGAGAAGCTCGTCCAGGAGGTGAAGAAGCACACGCAGCTCTGGGACCAGCACTCCAAGCTGCACAAGGAGGCCGGCTACCGGGAGGCCGCCTGGATGGACATCGCCGCCGCACTGGCCGTTACCGGTGAGCCGCTGCATGCTGCGTTCACCGCACACACAGCCGGCCTCGCGCTCCGGTCTCGAACGCGTACGTGTCCGACGAGGTGCACTGCAACCTCGCAGCTGGCTTCGTCGCAGACACTTGGTGTGGACCGCGTCTTATACGGTGTAGCTAGCTGGCACCGTACGATGCGGAATCGCCTGCATTTTTTTCGCATTGCCCGGAGCCATGAGCTTCCCTAGCATGCCGTGCTGATGGTACAGCTGATTGTGCCTATAGGAGGCCGTGTCTTTTGGATGATCGTGCGTTTCAGCTGTTCGCGTCATTGAGGATGCTGTGCCGGGAACGAGTGTCGTACCGATGATTGCGGGCTCATAGCCGGAGTGTCTACGCGACAAGCTGACGCGTGGGATTGCGTGGTCTCTGGTCCGTTGTCGACAGGCGTCCTAGTTGACGGTGCCTTAGATCCACGAGCTGCTGCGTCTGGTCTAAACCTTCTGCTGCCACGTCAGGTCTGTACCTCGAAGACTGCTGGCTCTCTCGAAGCGATATTAGTATTTTGCTGCCGCGTCCAGTACTGTGCCGGAAGCCTTTCCTCTCACGACTGCACATCGTCGCAATTAATCGGCCGACGGTGGCTGGGGTACTAAAAGGCCTAGGCCAGGCACGTATCTGTGGGCCTTAGGGGCCCGAGCAACTCCTCAAAGTCAAGCACTCCCACCCACTCCTTGCAGTTCTTGAGGCAGTGCCCTGTGAGAAGTCCCTTGGGTCCTCCGGAAAAAAAATTACTGGCTACGTGCCGGGCCTAGGCTACTGATTGTCAGAGCAACGTACCGTTCGTTATTTTCTTCCATTTGCGTTCGATTTTCTTACAGCTATAGATATGTGAGGTATCACTCTCCTAAAAGGCATCGATTTCGCCGACGGCCTCCCAATATGCCATAACCAAATACCCGGTACGGCGTTAGTGTGCTTAACACCAGAACGCAGGATTGAACCTCGGTGCGCCGGCCGCGTTTCGTTGAACATGGTCGAAATTATTCCCGAGCCCTACACTACTGCACCTTTTGTCCTTCACTCTCTTAGTCCTTCCTCCATCCCTTCCCTTACGGCGGGGTTTAGGGGTCCGCCGATATGTGAGAGAGATACTGCATCATTTCGTCTTCCCAAAAACCAATTATCAAATTTTCTCCCCCGCCGCGGTGGCTCTGTGGTTAGCGCGCTCGGGTTCTGGTCCGGAGTTCCCGGGTTCGGACCTGGCCGTGGCGGCTGCGTTTTTATGGAGGCAAAACGCAGAAGCGCCCGTGTGCTGTGCGATATCAGGGCACGTTAAAGATCCCCAGGTGGTCGAAATTATTCCGGAGCCCTCCACTACGGCACATCTTTCTTCTTTTCTTCTTTCACTCCCTCCTTTATCCCTTCCCTAACGGCGCGGTTCAGGTGTCCAACGATATATGAGACAGATACTGCACCATTTCCTTTCCCCAAAATCCTGTTAATAATAATAATATTATTATTAATAGTTTTCTCATATATATATCGGTGAACACCAGAACCGCGCCCGTAAGCGAAAGAAAATGAAATTTAAAAAATGGTTTCAAGGAAAGGAAATTA